>NW_026992287.1:0-202552 GCF_028769735.1 Zonotrichia leucophrys gambelii | reverse complement strand
AGGGAAGAAAATAAAAGGATATAATAAACAATGCAGTAAACTAAAACAACACTGACAGAGTCAGAACTCAACCTGACACCCTGTTGGTCAGGGTGTTGGTAGCAATCCAATTGAAATGGTGGCTGCAGTCCTCCTGGAGTGTCAGGTGTGGTTCTGTTGGAGCAGGGATCCTGTAGAAAAGGGTGTAGTCTTCCTCTGAAGATCCAGTAGTGGAAGAGGCAGCTGCTGTTCCTCTGGGAAATCCAGTGGAGAAGCTTTGCTGGTATTCCAGAATTTCCAGATTATATCTCTGGTAGGAATGCTTGGCTCTTCCCTCTGGGTGGAGCATCTCACAATAAGATGCTATAGTTCTTATCAGTCAGGCAGTGACATTCAATAGCCTATTATCAGCAGATGTCCCCCCATCTCCTGCCCCCCCCCCCCCTTCCTCAGGGTCGAGTGGTTGTGGAATAGAATACATCTTGCCTTGCAGTCTGGGACAAGCACCCACAGCTCTCACCTGTGGCCCACCAGGTCGGGCCTGGGAAGCAGGATTTCCAGCGCCAGAAGGACTGATAAGAGACTGGGTCAGCCGAGTTACAGCCCACAAAGGGGACTTTCTGAGTTTGTCATCTCTTCTTGAGTGGCAAGAGGTTTTATTGTTTAATATTGTTCATTTTTTTTGCTGGTGAATGCTTTGCCTGTTAAATAAACAGTTTTTTCCACTTTTCTCCAAGGAAATCTTTTTCCCAAACCAGTTGGTGGAGGAGTGTGGACAGCCTGGTTCAAGCATGGCTTAAAGAAAGAAGCCATGAAAGGATTCAGCTAAAGGAAAAGAGCAGCCTTTCCCAGGCTTGATTCTGTAAATAATTAGGTTCTCAGCCACCTTTCATGTAAACAGCAAGATTCTCAGACCGTTCTGTCCTTGGCTGCTACTGAGAGCAGACAGTCAGTCTGGTAATAGATATGAAAGTTTTGGGAACCTTCCATATCAGGGTGAGAACACTGATCTTGGTTTCAGTAAACTAACTTCAGGTATTGTAAACAAAGGGAGGTGCTGAAGTTTTCTCTGCAACCTATCAGGAGCTCAGATTTTGCAATATGCATGAAGTGAATTAACACTGTTATAAAAGGTGTCTGATCAATGAATAAAGTTGGAGTCGATGGCTGACCAATGCAAGGTGGGTCGTCTCCCTTCTAACTTCAATATATGGTGACCCTGGACGTTTTATTGCGGCGCCACGTGGAGTTGGAATAGGGGTTTGGGTTCCGTGTCCGAAGATGCAGACGGGACAAAAGCAGTGCAGGACAGCAGAAGCGTGAAAGAAAAAAAAAGCGAAAGAAAAGATGCCGAGACATGCCGTGCTACGGGCGACCGTAACAGACGGGCCTGGCCGATACGTGCGGTCGCGACCTTGAGAAAGCTGCAAAAGCGTGCTATTTAGAGGTAATGGAAAGGCAAGCCGCATATGATCTTTTTATTTCTTTTTTACAAAAAAGACAAGTGAAGGGCATAGATTTGCAGAAAGAATTACCGGGACTTTTAGCTTATGGGTATGAGAAGGGAATCTTCCTTAACCCCCACACAGTTCATGAGTTGTCAGAGTGGCGTAAATTTGGAGATGTGTTGTGGCGGTTAACTTTAGAGGATGATAAAGCTGCCAAGAAGTGGGGTAAATTATGGCGTATAATTAACGACGAACTGTTGCAGTTTCAGGCTGAGAAAAAGGCCGCTCACCAGGCCAGTGCCACTCACGATCGTAATAAAAATTACGACCGAGGTAAGGAATTTGATAAAGAGTCGGGGACTCCTCTCGGCCCCGCAATGAGGACGGTTTCATTACCCGCTTCACCGTCCCCCTCAACAAGCCAGGCTACAAGCCAGGTTACGAGCCAGGCGCCAAGCCAAACTGCACAGAGTGCTTTATTGCCCGCTTCGCCGCAGGCCTCGCTGCCCCCCTTAACAAACCCGGCCTTAACAAGCCCAGCTGTGCAGAATGCTTTATCACCTGTTCTCCCGCAGCCTACACAGACTGCTTCTGAGCCTGTATCGCAGCAGCCATGCCCACAAACGCTTTGTCAGTTCCCGAGTAGCAATCAGTCGATCCCTGGGGTGCAAAACAGCCTAGCGGAGACTATTGCAAGGGAAAGACGGAATGCGTGGGCTGCCTTGGCAAGAGATGCGATGGAAAAGGGAGATCAGGAGCTCGTTACTATCGCTAGCGAGCTGGCTTGTCCGGTTATCTTTAGTCCCCAGGACGGGGGGGGGCATGCAGGCAACAATCACTGCTGTTGACTGGAAATTGCTGTCTCAATTACGAGCTACTGTCAGTCAGTTTGGGGTTAAAAGTGAACCCGTTAAACAGATGTTGGATTACATATTTGATACCAGTCTCCTGCTGATTAATGACTGACGTGGGTTAGTTAAATTGATTTTTACTCAACATCAGCAGTTGTTATTTAATGCTCATTGGCAAGCGCTAGTTAACAAGTGTGTGGCAGTTCAGAGGCAGCCAGGTGACCCTCTCCATGGTGTTACTGTTAATGAGCTTATGGGCCTGGGACCCTTTCTTCGTACTGAGGCACACCTTTATTGGGCCAGGAGAAGTGCCGGGAGGCTGTGAGGCTAGTTAGACTCGCTATGGAAAGGATGAAAGAACCAGGAGGGGTACCTATATATATGGGAATCAAGCAAGGCAGGGAAGAGTCCTTTGGCTCATTTATCGATAAAGTTGCTTCTGCAATTGAAAGGGCAAGTGTGCCTGAGTTCATGCATGGGGCCTTACTCAAACAGTGTACACTTCAAAATTGTAATTCTACTACTAGAAGTGTACTTAATACCTTAGGTGCCAACTGGACTATAGAGGAGGCATTAGAGAGAATGGCTCTTATACCTACTGGTCAGCAGGCTTTTGTGGTAAATGCGATTAAGCAGTTAGGGGTAGGCTTACAAGAACAGGCAAAATCCTCTCAGTCACAAGTCTTAGCCGCTCTTGCACCTCTCCAAGCGTCAGCTGCATTGGCAACAGCAAATGGAGGAGGCCGCATGAAATGCTTTCGATGCGGATGCATGGGCCACATACGCCAAGAATGCCAGGCTGTGGGAATTTGGTGCCAGAGATGCCGCACAGATTCTCACAATACGAGAGCGTGTAGACCGAAGTCGGGAAACTTTCCCACGAGCGCGATTCCCCGCAGTGGCCGCGCCCCGACACAAATCGCTGCTGCAGTAACAGCACCCCCCCCCGGCCTTCAGCCCGCCGCAGCAGGGAGTCACACCTACCCCTGCCTTCAGCCCGCCGCAGCAGGGAGCTGCCAACCCGCCACAGCAGGGAGCTGCACCTCCCCCCGCCTCCAACCTGCCACAGCAGGGAGCCTCGGCATGGACCTGGCAGCCGCAGTAAATGTTACTTTGATGACTCCAGACCCGCAAAAAATCCCGACAGGCATCCAAGGACCTATTATCATACAAAATAAAGCAGTGGGTGCTTTACTTTTCTGCAGATCGTCTGCCTCTATGTTGGGACTATTTGTTTTGCCTGACGTTATCGATGTGGATTACACGGGAGAGATCATGGTGATGGCATACACCCCTTTTCCCCCCCTCCAAGTTAACAAGGGACAACGAATTGCTCAGCTGGTGCCACTGGAACAAATGACTAAGGGAATACAACCTATAAAAGATCAAGAGAGGGGAGACAGTGGTTTTGGTTCTACAGGGGGCCTTATTTTGTTAACTTTAAATCTTTCTGAAAGACCCAAGAAAAGAGTTGAAGTGGAGTACAAAGGACAAAAAAGGTCACTTTCTGGCCTCCTGGATACTGGGGCAGATTCCAGCATTATTAGTCCTAGCTGGTGGCCCCAACACTGGCCTCTGCAACCGGCAACTACTGCAGTAACCGGGGTCGGAGGACTTACCCTGGCCAGCCGTTCCCCTCCTCTCCAAGTTTACATAGATGGAAAACAGCTTACGGCGATTTTTTCAGTGGTCCAGCTGCCACCTACAGTGCAATGCCTTATAGGGTGGGACATAATGGCCCAGCTAGGGGTGGTCTTGACTAATGAACACCCTTTGGAGTAGAAGCCATTGCTTGGACTTTCCCAATTCCCATTACCTGGATCATTGACACCCCGGTTTGGGTTAAGCAATGGCCTTTGAAAGGGGAAAGTCTGCAACATGCATATCAGCTAGTCTTGGAACAGTTTCAACAGGGACACCTGCGCTTATCCACTAGCCCCTGGAATACTCCAATCTTTGTAATAAAAAAGAAGTCTGGAAAATACAGGTTGCTCCACGATCTGCGTGCTGTTAATGAGCAAATGGAACCTATGGGCTCATTACAGCCTGGATTACCTAACCCAGCCCTGATTCCGATGGATTGGCCTCTACTGATTATTGATTTAAAAGATTGCTTTTTTACTATCGCCCTCCACCCACAGGATACGCAACGGTTTGCTTTCACGTTACCTGCGATCAACAAAGAAGCACCCGATCAGAGGTTTGAGTGGACTGTTCTTCCACAGGGGATGCGCAACAGTGCCACCTTGTGTCAGCTTTATGTCAATGCAGCATTACAGCCACTTAGAAAACAATGGCATGATACAGTGACATATCATTACATGGATGATATATTATTTGCTCAGCCTATACCTTTTTCACCACAACAAGTCCAGAAAATAAGGGCCACACTGGCACAATATTCTTTAGTACTAGCTCCTGAGAAGATCCAAACGACTGCTCCTTGGAAATACCTGGGATGGTCCTTGACAGAACAAACCATCAAACCTCAGAGATTGCAACTGAAAACAAAAATAACCACCTTGAATGATGCTCAAAAAATTTTGGGTGATTTACAGTGGCTAAAACCAATGGTGGGAATACCCAATGAGCTACGCCCACTGTTAAAAGGAACTGACCCAACTCATTCAGTGTGTATCACCGACAAACAACACCGGGCTATTCAGCAAATCATGGACTGTGTTACACATGGGCATGTTTACCGGAGGGATCCAGACTTACCCATAAATCTGACCATTTGGAATGGCCCACAATATCTTTTGGGAGCACTTTCACAATATAAACAAGAAACGGGGGAAACTCAGATACTAGGATGGATCACCCCCCCGCTGCAGCAGACTAAGACTCTTCTTCAAAAGATTGAAGTGTTAGCAGATTTAATAAAGAAGGGCAGAGAAGGATGCTGCAGGTGACTGGGGCAGAACCAGCTGCCATCAAAATACCAATGAAAAAGGATACCTTGGACTGGTATTTGACTAATTTAGAAGAACTGCAGGAAGCCTTCTTAGGTGCATGCTGCCCTGTTAAAACAGATCAGCTTCGGCCAGCTTTGATTCAGTGGATGGGGGACTGGGACTGGATAACTCGCCCAAAGCGAGAGAATTCCCCCATACCAGGTGCCATTACTGCATTTACAGATGCTGGCAGGAAGTCAAGAACTGCTGCAATAACCTGGCAGGAAAAGGGAGTATGGAAACATCACATCCTGCAAGCAGAGGCAGTGGACAGCTTACAAACCATGGAGCTGTTAGCAGTGGTATGGGCAATGGCACAGCTTAAGGACCCTTTGAATGTTGTTACAGACTCCTTGTATGTTGCGGGAGTTGTAGCAAGAATTGAGGATGCTTCTATAAAAGAGGTGCAAAACCAAAGACTATATGAACTATTAATGCAGTTGAAAAAGGCTACAAGATTTAGGGAGCACGCTTATGCTGTAATTCATATTAGAAGTCACAAATGGGATGTTGGTTTAGGAGAAGGGAATTATAGGGCAGACAGATTGGTTACCATCACACAAACCACACCTCTATCAAGTCACCAATTGGCACGAGAAGCTCACTCGATGTTTCATCAAAACGCAAAAGGCTTAAGTAGGGAATTTAAGGTAACACTGACAGAAGCAAAAGCCATTGTGAGGGCTTGCCCAATTTGTAGTCATCATAATGGGGGAACTGGTTTAGGCATAGGTGTAAATCCACGAGGCCTGCAAACAAATGAGTTATGGCAGATGGGTATCACACACGTCCCTAGTTTTGGTAGGCTAAAATACGTGCATGTATCTGTTGATACTTATAGCAAATATATATGGGCAACAGCTCAGGCGGGAGAAAGAGCTATACACGTGGAAAGGCATTTGTACAGTTGCTTTGCAGTAATGGGTACACCAAAAAGAATTAAAACAGATAATGGTCCTGCCTATATCAGTCAAAGGATAGGGAGATTCTTGAGAGTTTGGGGAATTGAACATGTTACAGGTATCCCAAATTCCCCAACTGGGCAGGCTATCGTCGAAAGAGCCAATGGTACATTGAAAAGGTACTTAGCCAAACATGAGGGAGTAACTGACCCCCAGGCGAGATTACTAAAAAGTCTATTTGTGATTAATCACTTATGTGTATTTGGAGAAGCAGGGCAACCCTCAGCAGAATTACACTATAAGTCACAGGAAACTGTTGAGCAGAAAAAGGAAATGTGGGTAAAATATCGAGATCCTAAGACAGCGTTATGGGAGGATCCTGCTAAGGTCCTGTACTGGGGAAGAGGATATCTTTGTGTTTCCACTCCTGCAGGAGCATTGTGGGTACCTGCCAAGTGGACTAAACCTGTTCTTGATGCAGCGGCTGGTGGACCACCTCACGGCAGAGGACAAGGAGCGTCTGGAGAAGAAGCTGCCCCTGACCCTGCGACCCCTACTACTACAACTGAAGGGACACTCGAAAGCAGTCGACAGAGCGATAACACACTGTTGCCGGACAGCCCAGGAGCTGATTGACACCAGCGAATCATTGTCATCTTTCCACATAAGAGGACCAGCAAGGGAGAACTGCCTTGAATGCCATAGCCCGAATTGTGCTGCCTGGGTTGCACTGTGTTGTGGGGGGGGTGATAAGACTTGTTGGGTGGAACAGTCACTACTTTTTCATTTGTGGTGCAACCCCTGTGATTATAAATATAGATGGGAACGTAATTGGGAACGGGCACTACAGAGTCCGACAGGGTTAAACACCGCCTCAGCTTTAAGCCTTTATGAATCCCACGAGCAGAAAATCTTAGCCTATTATCGGTGGGAGGCACAGTGTATTTTGAAAAGGGTTAAAGCTCAAAGTGGGTCATACATAGCTTCTGCGAGGTGCAGAAAGCTGGTGCCCCTAACACAACACTCTGTTGTAGGGCCCATAAGTGGAGATCCCGATAAGGCGTTAGATCAGTGCATTGAAAGATTACAGAGGTGTGGACTACAAGTATCAGGAACAGCAAGGTTAAAAACTTGTGGGATCTCAGCACCTCAGGACTGAGGTGCCAAGTCACCGAGACCACCCTTGGGGGGCTCGGGAGTCCTGGAATGTTGCCAGAAGTGTCTGGTGGCTGGACTTTGACCCTACACAGGAGACGACACCTGTATGAGGATAGGAGGACTTCTCCGGGGTGAATGGTGAAGGGATTAGTTAATTAGAGGGTGAGACACAGGGTTTAGGATTTCTGTACAGGGGGGTTTAGAGAAGTAAGACGGAGGAATTGGGGCGTGTCCTGTCCTTCTTCTTCTTCTTCTTCTCCTCCATCTTCTGTGGTGATGGTGGCACTTTGGGATTGGTCATTACTGAAAGTGCACCGGGCAATAAGAATAAAAGGTATTGGGGAAAAATGATAAATATTGTACACGTAACTATGGGTATAAAGATAGGTGACTGTCCGGAGGGCAGGACAGTGTGCTCATGGCTGGCTGCTGAGCAGACCTCTGTCGGGCCGAAAGAAAATCTTTTAGATAAACAATTAATAAACATAGAGATCGAAAGAAGAACTGAAGTCTCTTCTCGTCCTTTGATACGCGGGCTGCCCCAAGGCCACTCCGGGCCCTTCCAGGCCCTCCAAACAGCCGAAAACCGGACAACTGGCTTCCACTGGGTGAGCTCGAACTCCCACCAAAACCTTTCGGGGGGGGGGCATCCTCAAAGCCCTGAAGACCAGAAGACCGAAGGGAGCAGCTTTGATCTTAGACGAGGTCCCAGGAGAGCACTGATAACTCCTGAGGAGAGAAGCCTGAAAAGAAAAAAAAAAGAGAAGAGGAGAAAGAAAAAAAAAAACCAGCCAAGAAAGTCTGCAAAAAACAGCAGTCACTGAGAATTCCATCTCTCAGCTTCTGCCGAAGACAATTCGTAGCAGAACAGCCCGGACCGGAACCAGAAAGGCGCCTCTGGGACCACCTCTCGTGATCTGCTGGACAGAGACGGAGACCTCCGGACTGCCCTGACGATAGATTTGGTAAGAAGGTCTAGAAATAAGAACATGGGGGGCACACTTTCCCAGGAACAACGGGAAATTTTGTCCGCCTTACAAGGCGTGACACAAGCATATACAGAAGGAATTCCAAAGAAAGAATTAAAACAATTATTGCTATGGGCAAGGCTAAACTACTCACTGGCAGAAACGTGCCTGCTATTCGAAGTGGGGTTTTGGTAGGAGATAAACAGACATTTATATTTCTTAGCAACTAAAAAGGACGAGACAGCGTTAAAGCTGTTGTCCCCAGCAAGAATAATGTTAGAAGGTATTTCTATGCAAACGAAATGCCAGGAGAAGCAACAGATGCAGCAGACAGCTGCAGGACCCTCAGAAAGAGGGGGGGAGCGAGGCTCCGCAAAAAAATTAGCTCTGGCCTTAAAAGGCCAGGAGGAAAAGGCTCTTGGAGAAAAAGAGCAAGGAATATTATTAAAACACCCGGTCCCAAAACCCAGAAACCCCAGAAAACTCCTAAAGTGTCCGGAAGCTCCAGAGAGCATGGAGGACTCAGGAGCAGAAGGGGGGGAGCAGGGGGGAGAGAAGGGATCGGGGGGGGCGCTTTCTCGCGGCGCGGCGGCGGCGGGGCAGCGTGGCCAGGCTGCGGCGGAGCAGGCGGGGAGCGCGGGTGAAGAGATAACAAGGGACACGTGTTTTCGTGCGGCTTTCCCCAGCTCAGGGCCGGGGGGGGCAGCCGCCCCGGGGGCCGGCAGGGATACGGAAAAGCGCGGGGCGGGCGAAATTCGCGAAAACCCGGGGGGGGAAACCACAAACCAGCGCCGGGGCGTCTGACACAGGCAGCAAAATCGGGGGATTTGCGCAGCCCCAGAAGGCTGCCATGAGGAGACGTAGGAGGCGCGCGGTTGTGACGTTGGACCCGGTGTGCAGATCGGCCCGAATCGCGGAGCGGGCGCGGGTGCCGGCGGGAGGGGGGCTGCACACACCAGCGAGGGGAGGAGCGGACACAGCGTCGGAGGAAGAGGAGACAGAGTCAGGGGCAGACCGAGGGGGGGAAATCTCAGGGGTGGAACAAGATGGAGACAGTGAAAGTAGTTCGGGAGAGACAGGGAGCGGCTCGGAGAGCACACATGCGCAGAGAGTAGAGCGCGGGCGGGAGCGGGCCACACCCCCTGTGACGTCTCGGGCGAGGAGGGGCCACGCCAGGGAGTTCATATCCCGGGGCCCCCCGCCTTCTCCAGACTTGGTGCCTTTGGTTAAAACCCTCGGAGTCCAAGACTCACCCCTTCAAGAGAGACGTTCTGGTGTTCAAACCCCAATTTCAGCTGAATTAAAAGCCGACCAAACACGGTCTCAAACGGGACGGCCAGCATGGCCGCCGACCGGAAGAGGAACAGTCGAGCACGCTTCGTCATCCGAGCCAGGGAGGCCGGTGACAGCGCCACCTGGTGGCAGGAAGACAGAAGTGCACGACATGCCGGATCAGATCGGCAGAGCCACAGCGCCATCTCGTGGCGAGACTGCAACAATGCAGCAATTTTTCCCAACACTTTATAAAAAGAAAAGCATTTTAAAGAAAACAATGCCAACACAACAAAAGGATTATCCATCGACTTCAAGGTTTCATGAGGATGATGAAAGCTCAGATGAAGAACAGCTACAAGAAGGAAATGTCATAAGGATCACAGCATCGGAAGGGGTTCCTACATGGATGTTGTCAGCAGCGGAAGCAGCTAAGAGCTTCTTGCATTCAGTGGACACAACAAAAAAGAAATATCAACAGGATCCTCAAGCTTCCTTTTCGGATTTGGGAGCGAGGCCAAAAACCTCAAGGCGAGGAATGAGACGTGATGAATCACCAATGACATCCACAATACCATTATTTATGCAAATTCCAACGGAACCTCAAGAAGAGGAATTTCAAGAGCCGGTGAAGACGATGGATTGGAAGCGAATTAGAAAAGCATTGGCAAAGGAAAAGCATTTATTTCCGGGATCAGGAGATCTGACAATGCCAGTGGCATATGATGCCCAGGGACAGAACCCAAGGTGGGAAAGGATGGGTCATGAAATACTCAAGGATTTAGGGAAGGCGGCTCAAACTTTTGGGCTGAATTCACAATACTTAAACAGCTACTAAGAGGGACATTCGCTACATATGATCTCACACCATATGACATTCGAAGTATTGTGGCAATGATTCTCACTGACACTCAAAGCCTTGTCTGGGAAAAAAGGTGGAGAAAATATCTTGCTGAATTACGGAACAGATACCAAGGTGGACCAAACGCGAACCTCACAGAAGGACAGTTAGCAGAAGATCCTCCAGATGACAACCCAGGGGAACAAGCAGCACGGCTCCCATGAAGAGTGTTAAGTGACATCAAGGAAGCAGCGAGGATGGCAATCATGCAAATCACACCAGCAGGAGCTCCAGAAGTCCCGTTCTCTTGCATCAAGCAAGGTCCCACAGCGCCATTCATGTCGTTCATCGATCGACTCACGCAAGCCGTGGATCGACAGGTGACGATAGAAGAAGCGAAGAGGCCTCTCTTGGAAAGCTTAGCTTTCGGCAATGCCAACCCGGATTGTCAACGGGTGATTAGCGCCATGCCAGGACGGCCATCCTTGGCAGAGATGGTGGAGGCATGCAGCAAGGTGGGAACACCTCAGCATGTCGCAGCGATTGTGAAGAACGAGTTAAGAGAGGAATGGGAGAAACAGTTAAAAGGACATTCAGAAAGGCAAACAGAGGACAAGACACTGGAAAAGATGCTGGAAAAAATACTGCATCAACAGAATGAGAACATCAACAAAGTTCTTGCGATGATGCAGAAAAAGAACAATCCCCCAAGAGGACAGTGCTATAGATGTGGGGAGTTTGGGCACATGAAAAGGAATTGTCCACAAACACATACGCCAGCGCCAGTACAGAAGGCGGAAAGGCCAGTTTGCGCACGGTGCGGAAGAGGAAGACACTCTGCGAAAGAATGTTATTCCCGGACAGACGTGGACGGAAATCCGTTACCGCATCCGGGAAACGCGAAGCGCAGCGCGGACCAGCGCGCTCAGACACAAGTACTGGCGGTGTCGCAAGAGCAGACGGGGCAATCATCAGTGAGCAACAAGCAGACGCCCTCAGCAAAACCCTCAGCCGATTCCACAGTGACCCAGACCTCCTCCCACCAGGGGCACAGTGTGCACTGGCAGCTTCAAAATTAGTATGCTTTCTAGATGAAAGTCATGCGGAAATACCAACAGGTATCCGTGGGGACTCATATAAGAAGCAAGATTTCTTGATAATTGGACAAGATAAGTGCAGTATTCTTGGACTCATTGTCTATCCAACAGTTATCTCAGCGGACAAAAATACAGAGTTGACAGTATTGGCAAGAGCACTTCGTCCACCACTGACCGTACCAGAAAACACTGTGGTTGCAAGAGCCTTTGCACTGCCGCCACACGCAGTTGGAGAGGTCATGTCAATCTTCGACGAAGAAGGTTTCCCTATGAAGGAACATGTTGAAGTACATGCAACATGGGTGAAGCACATAGGTCGAGACCGACCCACGCTCACATGCCAATTGACATGTGGGAACGGAACAATAGCGATCAGAGGCATGCTCGATACAGGGGCGGATGTAACAGTAATATCGTACATCTTTTGGCCACGCAGTTGGAGCTTGGTTGCGCCATTGGGTTCTCTCTCAGGCATAGGGGGAGCATCTCTGTGTCTGCAAAGTGAGAATTCTGTCGTTGTCACGGGACCAGGAGACAAGATGGCGATCATTCGTCCTTTTATTGTCCAAAAGCCGATCACAGTCTGGGGTCGGGACCTTTTGGCACAATGGGGTGCGAAGATCGAAGTGGATTTTTAGTAGGGGTCACTGCAGCACTCCCCACACTGAAACTGACATGGAAAACCAATAAACCAGTTTGGGTGGATCAGTGGCCCCTTGAGCGGAAAAAGTTGAGTGCTTTGAGAAACCTGGTTCCAGAACAATTGCAGGCGGGACACATCAAGCCAACAGACAGCCCTTGGAATTCTCCAGTGTTTGTCATCAAGAAAAAACTATCGGGCAAATGGAGATTGTTACACGATCTCAGGAAGATCAACGAAGTCATAGAAGACATGGGACCGCTTCAATTGGGACTTCCATCTGTCTCAATGATTCCCAGAGATTGGCAGCTTGTGGTCATTGACCTCAAGGATTGTTTTTTCAGTATTCCACTCCATCCAGATGACGCTCCGAGATTCGCCTTTTCAGTTCCGAGTATCAACAAGGAAACGACTCTGCAGCGGTACCATTGGGTCGTTCTTCCACAGGGTCTAAAAAACTCTCCGACGATCTGTCAATGGTACGTGGCACGAGCTTTGGCACCAGCACGGAAGAAATTTCCAAAGGTAAAGATCATTCATTACATGGATGATTTGCTCATTGCAGCATCAACACAACGGGAGCTGCAAGAAGCTCGTGACTGTGTGATCGCAGAGGTGCAAAAGGCAGGTCTGGAAATCAGCATTTTGAAGATTCAAGAGGTTGCACCTTGGAAATATCTAGGGTGGAAAATTTCAGAGAGAACAATAAAACCTCAAAAAATGGAGATCAGCACCAAGATCACCAATCTGCACGATTTGCAACAGCTTCTGGGAGAAATCAACTGGATGAGGCCGGTTTTGGGAATCACAAACAGCGACATCCCAGCATTGCTCGATCTTTTGAGAGGAGACACAGACATTCGGTCTCCCAGGACGCTCACACAAGAAGCGAAAAAGGAGTTGGAGAAAGTTGCAGACGCAATACAGAAAAGGCAGGCACATCGATTTGTTCCAACGTTGCCTTTTCAGTTGGCAGTGCTGGGGAAGAAAACACAGTTCCATGGTTTGATCTTCCAATGGGACGAGTCGCAAAAGGACTCTTTGATAATCATAGAGTGGATTTTCCTACCACACAGGCCCGCAAAAACAATTCTTACAGATTTGGAGATGGCAGCACAGATCATCATAAAAGCGAGAACAAGGTTGCTGACGATGGCAGGAAGAGAATTTTCAACCATCAGGTTACCCTTGAAACAAGACTATTTCGAGTGGGCGATGCAACAATCGAAAGACCTGTTAATCGCATTGCTGGCGTTCCCGGGAACTTGCACAATCCACTTTCCGCAACACAGAATACTGCAATCGCAAATATGTTATAAAACAAAACCAAGGATAAGTGAAGAACCTTTGGACGGGATCACAGTGTTCACGGATGGCTCAGGGAAGACACATAAGTCAGTGATCACGTGGAGAGACTCAACGACAGGGGATTTGGAATCTGACGTGAGGAAGGTTCAGGGCTCTCCACAAATTGTGGAGTTGGCAGCTGTTGTCCGAGCATTTCAGTTGTTCAAACAACCTCTCAATCTGGTGACAGACTCCGCATATGTTGCGGGTGTGGTCAAGAGATTGGAAGGTTCGCTCTTGAAAGAAGTCAGTAATGGGGTTTTATACTCCTATCTGACGAGCTTGAAGACATTGCTAGAGGGCAGGGAAAGAGAGTATTTTATCACACACATTAGAGCGCACACGACACTTCCGGGATTTCTAGCGGAGGGAAATGCTCGAGCGGACAGATTGACAATGCCCATTTCGCAAACACTGCCGGACATTTTTGAGCAAGCAAGGTTAAGTCATGCGTTCTTTCATCAGAATGCGCAAGCGCTGATGGAGTCCTTTCGTCTCACAAAGAGTCAGGCGAGGGAGATCATTAGTGCTTGTCCAGACTGTCAGTTTGTGCAGCCACCTTCTTCCACCGGAGCTATCAATTCGCAGGGGCTGCAAAGTCTTCAGTTGTGGCAAGCTGATGTCACGAAATATCCATCTTTTGGGAGGCTCAAAAATGTTCATGTTTCTGTGGATACATTCTCAGGTGCAGTCTTTGCTTCAGCACATGCAGGGGAAACAGCAGACCATGCTTGCCGACATTTTCTGCAAGCATTTGCAGCATTAGGTGTGCCTCAGGAGATAAAAACAGATAATGGTCCAACGTATACAGGCAGGGTGCTTGACAAATTCCTGAAAAAATGGGGTGTCAGACACACGTTTGGTATTCCGCATTCACCCACAGGTCAAGCGATCATTGAAAGAACACATCACACCCTGAAATCCCTTCTGGACAGACAGAGAAGGGGTGAACCAGAGGCAACACCTCACATGAAATTAAATAAGGCACTGTATGTGTTGAATTTCCTAAACAGTTCATCCTCGGAACCTAATCCACCAATCGTGAGACATTTTCTAAACAGCACACAGGCAAAGCTAAAGGAAAACCCTTTAGTTTTGATCAGGAACCCAGAAAAAAGACAAATAGAGGGTCCTTTCAAACTAATCACTTGGGGCAAGGGTTTCACTTGTATCTCCACAGATCGAGGTCTAAAGTGGGTGTCGGCGCGGCACGTGAAGCCATTCCGGACGCGACAACGCGAGAACGCTGATCCAAGAAACAAAGAGACGAGTACTCAGACAGAAGTCGAGACTCAGGCCGGAAAGAGCGATTCCGAAGAAAAATAAAAAGAAACTAAGGACTTTGGGGATTTTTGTATAAGAGCGAAATAATGAGTTTCATGATGCTTATGTGCATCATCCTTTCGTTCATTGCAGCAAGCAATGGAGAAGATTTACCTGTAAATCAGCCAAGGCAAAATGTATGGGAGACTTTGGCTCAAGCAGCGAATCTAGATAGTATTTGCCTGACACATTCGAGGCCAGGAAAACCATTTTCTGCATGCATGGTTGGATTGCCAGTGGACGAATGGCCAGTTCCAGGGCATTCCGCAGTTAACATTTCACAGGTCATTGAAAATCCTGTGAAAGAGTGGTGTGCTTGGACATATCTACTTCCTGTGGCTTCTACAGAACCTCAGGAATTGGAGATTTTTGGGTCCATGACAATGGAATTCTGCATGCAGTTTGAAGTTCCGAAGGCCACAAAGGCAAAAACTATCGATTTAACTCCCATTCATGAGTTTTATAAGAATGCATCGGCTTGGTGCAAATATACAAAGAGAACTACCAAAGGATCGATCCAAGTCCCAGTGCAATTGCCACGGGGTTTGTTTTTAATTTGCAGGGACAGAATTTGGCACGGCATTCCTGCTAATGCCACAGGAGGTCCATGCGGCATTGGGGAAATTTCAATGCTGTCGCCTGATTTGAACATGCTAAGAGAGAAAAGGCACAGAGGAAAAAGATCAATCGAAAAATATGCGGCAGATTGCAATGACGAAGTATTTTCTTGGGATAAGAAAGCAAGCATTGCTACGGCAATTTTCTCACCTCAAACAGCATCAGGGGTGGCTTTGACTCAGATCGACCGCATCGGTTGCTGGTTGAGCAAACATGCACGGTCTGTGTCTGTCGCATTGGATGACGTTAAAAGACGTTAGTGGTGTAAGACAGGCGACTCTTCAAAACAGAGCTGCAATCGATTATCTATTGCTCGCTCATGGACATGGGTGTAAAGAGTTTGAAGGGATGTGCTGCATGAATCTCTCAGATCATTCAAAATCAATTCATGAAAGTATTAGAAATATAAAAGACAGCATAAATAAGCTGGGCGAGATCACAGGATCATGGATCGATCAGCTGGTAGATTTCTTCGACATCTCTCCCATTTGGAGAGGAATTTTAAGGGTAGGGTTTTATGTTTTAATAGTTCTCCTAGTCCTCATAATTGTCGTCCCATGCATCTTTGTATGCCTAAAACGCGCCATGAATCGGGTGATAAAAGAGGTTTTCTTGGTGCAAACAGAAGGGGGAGATGTGGGATCTCAGCACCTCAGGACTGAGGTGCCGAGTCACCGAGACCACCCTTGGGGGGCTCGGGAGTCCTGGAATGTTGCCAGAAGTGTCTGGTGGCTGGACTTTGACCCTACACAGGAGACGACACCTGTATGAGGATAGGAGGACTTCTCCGGGGTGAATGGTGAAGGGATTAGTTAATTAGAGGGTGAGACACAGGGTTTAGGATTTCTGTACAGGGGGGTTTAGAGAAGTAAGACGGAGGAATTGGGGCGTGTCCTGTCCTTCTTCTTCTTCTTCTTCTTCTCCTCCATCTTCTGTGGTGATGGTGGCACTTTGGGATTGGTCATTACTGAAAGTGCACCGGGCAATAAGAATAAAAGGTATTGGGGAAAAATGATAAATATTGTACACGTAACTATGGGTATAAAGATAGGTGACTGTCCGGAGGGCAGGACAGTGTGCTCATGGCTGGCTGCTGAGCAGACCTCTGTCGGGCCGAAAGAAAATCTTTTAGATAAACAATTAATAAACATAGAGATCGAAAGAAGAACTGAAGCCTCTTCTCGTCCTTTGATACGCGGGCTGCCCCAAGGCCACTCCGGGCCCTTCCAGGCCCTCCAAACAGCCGAAAACCGGACAAAAACTGACAGGAAAAAGAAGGCAAAAGGAAGAATAGAAAAATGAGGTTTGTGTTTATCATACTGTTTAGCATAGTGGTAGCTGAAGAAGTAAGGGTAACACATTCTAATCAACCTAGAGATAATATATGGATAACACTGGCTAGACAGATTAATCAGTCATCGCTTTGTCTCAGTCTTGGAGGAGTTACCAACCCATTTCGAACGTGCTTGGTAGGACTTCCAGTATGGTCTCCTCAAGAATTTTGCAGTCTTATTGATAACCAAACCCTATGCCTGCGTAATATGACAAACATTAAATTGCCCATACAAGGAGGGTACACTGCCAGTCAGAGTGACGGCTACTGCCAATGTTTATTAATTCAGTCACTTAATACTCCTTTGCACTCCCCTCCTGAGGAGTTGGATCTTTTTGGAAGTGCGAATGCCAGCATGACTAGCACTTCAAACGGCGGATGGTTCAGTTTTAATTCTTTAAACCCTCCAAAGGTGAATCAGCATAGAGGAACCTGGGCCACTCTGGATTCATCTCTGGGCTTGGACATGGTAACCAAACAACTTTATAACCAATGCAAAGGCTCTAGTATCATGACACCTAAGAGGTTACCCACCGGGATATTTTTAATTTGCGGTGATAGAGCCTGGAATGGTGTGCCGGCCCAGCCACAGGGTGGACCTTGTTACTTGGGTAAATTATCATTATTTCATCCCAGCATATCTGTGTTAATGCAACTAAGCCGGAATACAACCAGGCAAAAGCGTAGCTTGCATGACCTAGACTGTAGTCAAATAGGAGACCCATGGTTCTGGAGTAAACTGAAGCAAGTGGTGGTTTCAACTATCCTGCCAGGAGGTGCTGCAAACAAGGCGATGAATTTAGCAAAACAACTAGGGTGCTGGGCTAAGGGTGAATTAAATAAAACTTCACAGATATTAGATATGCTAACTGCAGATGTGCAGAGTGTTAATCACACTGTTTTACAAAATAGAGCTGCTGTAGATTTTCTGCTTCTAGCACAAGGCCACAGGTGTGAAGAGTTTGAGGGGATATGTTGCATGAATTTATCTGATCATTCTGTGTCAATTCATACTAAGATAAAAGAGCTACAGCAAGGTCTTCACAGTCTTAAGGAAGAAGAAGGGTTGGGAATTGATGAATGGCTTAAAGGTTTAGGATTGGGTCCATGGTTAAGAAACCTTGTGATGTATGCTATAGGGATATTGGGTATGCTTTTAGTACTTTTACCTCTTTTGCCTTGTCTTTGTGGTTGTATTCAAAATATGGTTGGTAGGATGATAGAGAAAACTTGGCAAACTAACCTTCTTTCTCAAAAAGAAAGAAACGGGGGAAGTGTGGACAGCCTGGTTCAAGCATGGCTTAAAGAAAGAGGCCATGAAAGGATTCAGCTAAAGGAAAAGAGCAGCCTTTCCCAGGCTTGATTCTGTAAATAATTAGGTTCTCAGCCACCTTTCATGTAAACAGCAAGATTCTCAGACCGTTCTGTCCTTGGCTGCTACTGAGAGCAGACAGTCAGTCTGGTAATAGATATGAAAGTTTTGGGAACCTTCCATATCAGGGTGAGAACACTGATCTTGGTTTCAGTAAACTAACTTCAGGTATTGTAAACAAAAGGAGGAGCTGAAGTTTTCTCTACAACCTATCAGGAGCTCAGATTTTGCAATATGCATGAAGTGAATTAACACTGTTATAAAAGGTGTCTGATCAATGAATAAAGTTGGAGTCGATGGCTGACCAACGCAAGGTGGGTCGTCTCCCTTCTAACTTCAATAGAGGAGCTACTTGAATTTGCTTTCTAGAGGAAACCTCTTTAGAGGTTTTTCTCCCAAAATTGCCCTAAACCAGGACATCTTGAGTGCTCACAGTAATCTTCTAATCACTTGCACTAACTCAGATGTTGCAGATAGGACCCATGTTTAGATCTTTTAAAGATTGCCACTTGCTTCAGCTTCTTGCTTGTCTTGTTACTCTTGTCACAAACCCATGCCTAAACCACAGAGCAAATCTATTTCTGTTACCTCAATAACCAGGGGATTCCTGAAGCAACACCCAGTCAGAGGCACATAAGTGGAGATACAGGCACTGTTTAACTCAGTCCATGCTAGAGGATCACTGGATGCTGTTCACACAAGTTTATCAAGGATTATTCCCAGCTGCAAGGTCACTTGAGTGTATTTACAATCCTCCTCAACAGTTTTCCCCTTTGTCATGGTTTAGGAATCATCTTCTCCAATTTAGTCCTCCCACTAAAATAACCCCAAACACTGATTCCCCCACCCCCCCACCTGGTTGGAGGCCCCAAAGGCAAAGATCATGGTTTGAGATAAGAACAATTTACTGGAAACAAAAATAAGAAAACCAAGAGTAACAGAAACAATATTAATAACAAAATCACACAAATGAGAAAGTGATTCACATGCAAAAATGTTCACTGCAGAGCCTGCAACAATAAGCAATACCACATGGTGCCCGTCTGTCACATTTACTTGACTGGAAGGAACCCCTTTTCCCCAGCAGAGAGTCCATTTCCCCTCCCCTGGCAATGACTTAAGGTGGTATAGAATAACCTCTGGGTCCTGGCCATGCCCCCTCCTGGCTATTGCAAAAATTAACCCTGTTCTAGCCAGAACCAGGACACCCTTTCAATCCATTTCTCCCAACATGACCCAACTGCTGTGGAATCCTCTGAATCTTTCCCCATCAGGCAAATCCCCAGTGCCTTGCCTTGGAAGAATTTAGATAGAGTTTTGCAGACAGAAAAGACTACCCCACAGAGTCTTGTCAGTTTTTCGGCTGTTTGAAGGGCCTGGAAAGGCCCGGAGTGGCCTTGGGACAGCCCGCGTATCGAAGGATGAGAAGAGGCTTCAGTTCTTCTTTCGATCTCTATGTTTATTAATTGTTTATCTAAAAGATTTTCTTTCAGCCCGACAGAGGTCTGCTCAGCAGCCAGTCATGAGCACACTGTGCCGCCCTCCATACAGCCACCTATCTTTATACCCATGGTTACGTGTACAATATTTATCATTTTTCCCCAATACCATTTATTCTTATTGCCGGGTGCACTTTTAGTAATGACCAATCCAAAAGTGCCACCATCACCAAAGAAGATGGAGGAGAAGAAGAAGAAGAAGAAGGACAGGACACGCCCCAATTCCTCCATCTTACTTCTCTAAACCCCCCTGTACAGAAATCCTAAACCCTGTGTCTCACCGTCTAATTAACTAATCCCTTCACCATTCACCCCGGTGAAATCCT
The DNA here is from genome assembly GCF_028769735.1 of Zonotrichia leucophrys gambelii. Lineage (NCBI taxonomy): Eukaryota > Metazoa > Chordata > Aves > Passeriformes > Passerellidae > Zonotrichia > Zonotrichia leucophrys. Next base: position 182,624 of record NW_026992287.1, on the reverse strand, counting down.
CCTATCCTCATACAGGTGTCGTCTCCCGTGTAGGGTCAAAGTCCAGCCACCAGACACTTCTGGCAACATTCCAGGACTCCCGAGCCCCCCAAGGGTGGTCTCAGTGGCTCGGCATCTCAGGACTCAGATCCTGAGTTCCCACAGAGTCTTGCTCAGCACCATGATCCATCCCAGTTCTTTTGCCCATATGTCCCAAATTCTAGTGGTTTCTCCTTTTCCTGTATCCTTGGTGGCTGGCCCCGTCTTCCCTGTATGCTAATGCCCTTTGCCCTGCCCTTTGTACCACCCCTGTGCCCTCCCATACTTAACCTTGTGCAGACCACATGGCCTCGTCTATTGTCCCTGATTTCACTTTGGCACACTGCAATAAACCTTTGATGTAACAGAATCATACAAAAGGCCCTTCTGCCTCTCTTCGCTGAGCTAGCCATTGATGCCGAATTTTGCCCCAAAAGGCGAGAATAACTGCCTAAGAGACTCAGCTTAAGTCAACATAGGCAGGAGGTATTTTATTGCGACGCGTCGGAGAAATCACAAAAGGGATTTCTGAGTATCCCGTAACAAAAGCAGGCCTTTTATACAGTTTTGGGTGCAGGGTTTCATCATATCACATACGTAATCATGTCTTTGCAAGCATATTCATAAGGGGTGTGGTGTAGGCGGAGCGTGGGCGGGGACATCTCTTTTGAGGATCATCTTGGTGGTCGTTCCGGTTGCCTTCATCGTGGGCAGGGGTCTCCTGATGAGTCTTCCTCCTTAAACTTTGAACTCCTATCCTAATATGGCCAATTCCCGGTGTACTTGGCTTGGTCCCCATGGCTTGGCAAGGCTCTTAGGGTCAGTTTGACATTGTTGGCTCTGAACATGCTTAGCTCGTCAATTCCCCTATCCCTATCTCTCTTTCCTGTTTGCCCTGAGGGCAAAGAGCCACGGGAGCTTACCAAACTTCAAACAGAAGAATCCACCAGGATTGCTTTCGGATTAATGAGTAACCTGGCGCACAGCATCATCAGCAATTCCTGAATGTGGATGGGGCGAACCCCCTTCAACATAACGTGAGACCACCCGCCGGTGATATGGGATATGGCTCCAACGTTAGGGGTCGCGTCAGTAGCTAACCGTGGAATGGGATAGGACTGTTTAGGATTGATTTTCAGTTTGTGGCACTGCCTAAGCATTTTGATCAATAATGCCCTATAAGTACCACTGAAAACAAAATTATGTTCTTGTGCAGTAGCAAGATACATAGGTTGCAAAATGCTGATTGGAAAGGCAGTTTGGGGCTTCACCATGGTGAGTGTGGTTTGTGGACTTGACTGCTTTGCCTGAATGCTTACCCAAGTGGCTTTTCCACAGGAGATGCTTCTTGGGGAATAAGTATAGGTAGCAGCATCCACCATCCAAACCCTATGCTGCAACAGACCACCACTGGTGGTTATGACTGGAGAAGTTACAGGAAATAAGAGTCAGGTTGGTGGGGGGTAGGGACACAGTGTCACATACAGTTCCTTCAGGTACCATGTAAGGAAAAGAGTTCCCGTGTCGCTGACATCTTTTCATAAAAATCCTTTCTTTAGGATTTTCCCTTCTGGGAAGCTGAGGCCCCAGAAAAAGAATGTAAACAATGGTTATCTGCTGCTGTGGAATGCAACAGGTGCACCTGTGATTGGCCCATCTTGGATGTTTACAATTAATGGCCAATCAAGGACTGAGCTCTCTCGGACAGAGTCGAAGAGAGCTCCTTTGTTATCATTCTTCTCTATTCTATTCTTAGCTTAGCTAGCCTTCTGAGAACTTTCCTTCTATTCCTTTTAGTATAGTTATAATGTAGTATATATATAAAAAAATAATAAATCAAGCCTTCTGATCATGGAATCAACATTTTTGTCCCTCTCTCATCCTGAAAACCCTTGTGACCACAGTCACAGTTCCTGTTCATAAAGATGCCATACTGAAATAACTAACTAGGTCTTAAAAAGCATTGTTTCCTGGCCTTTGATTGACTGTTTCCTAACTGTAGTAATATGTATTGAATATTTTCATTGATCTATGAAATGTAGGCAATTCCAATTTTGTGTGAAAAAAGAAAATTCCAGTTTTATCTGTCACACAGGCACTTGAGCAAACACTTATGCACAAAATTCTAGATGTGCATTTTTTTTAGTTTGTCAAAATGCCAGGAAGTTTCCTGAGATACAATGATGTCCTATAATTACACTCAGAATCACAGAATGAATTAGGTTGGGAAAGACCTCAGAGATGATTGAGTCCAACCTATGATGGAACACCATCATTTCAACTAGACCACAGTACTAAGTGCCAACTCCGGTCTTTTCTCCACCACCTCCCTGGGCAGTTCATTCTAGTGTTTAACAACTCTTTCTTTGAAGAATATCCTCCTCCTGTCCAACCCAAACCTCCCCTGGTTCAGCATGAGGGTATGACCCTTGTCCTGTCATTAGTTGACTGGGAGAAGAGGCTGAAGCCCATTTTGCTACAACCACCTTTCAGATAGTTGTAGAGAGCAATAACATCACCCATGAACCTCTTTTTTCTCAAGGCTAAACACCCCCAGCTCCCTCAGCTGCTTCTCATCAGACTTACTCTCTAGACCTTTCACCAGCTTTGTTGCCCTTCTCTGGACTCGCTCCAGCACTTGAAGGTCCTCTGTGAATTGAGGGGCCCAGAACTAGACATGTGTTGGAGGTTAAGATTTGTTCCTTTTTTTTTTTTTTTCTTTCTCTTATGGAATTTTTCTCCTATTTGTTGCCTTAGAGAGTGGAAGACAAGACTTAAGAGAGACAAAGGATGTGGCCAAGATGGGGGGAAGGAGTGCAGCTGGCTGCATTCTCTTAGCTTTGGGGCTTTCTCTTGGGAGGTGCAGAGATGCCATGTGCGAGATTTTGGCTGGGGGGTGAGGAGCTGGGCTCAGCTCCACGCTCTCTCTCACTCTCAGGACTGGAGGGGAACAGATGGGTTGCTGTGGGGAGAATTTGCTGTGGGGAGAATTTGCTGCCACTGCAAAGTTCCATCCTTTAATACTTCTCCTGCCATGAGTGAGACTGCTCATAAAAGCAACTGTTGAACTGGGACCTTATCAACAGCCGATCTCACTGGAAAGGACCCTCACCATCTACTCGGGTGCCTTGGGGAAAAACCCAGGACCTGGAGCCTCTCGGGAGGGAGTGTCTCCTAGCTGTTTGTGGGACCCCAGCTGCTGCTGTCCAGCCCCGCTGTTTTCTGCTGCTGCTTTGAGCTTTTTGCTACACTTTAACCCAACACCTGTAGTGAAACCATCAGGTTTAGCCAGGGCCCCGTGGAGAATCTGAATAATAAAATGCTGACACAGCAGCAAAGAAGCTTCCTGACTCCAGGGACATCCGCCCTATACCCTATCCCTATAGCCATGTAAGGCAATATCTTGTTAACCCTACTATTGGTCACTTATGGTCCTTCTAACCTTTTGCCATTGGTCAGGATTGGAACCGGGCCAAAGGTATAAAAGTAGCATCCTGTACCCCTACTAACTCGGAAGAAGAAGTGATGAGACCCTTCACGGACCCCTCCAATAAAGCCATACTCGTGGAACAGCTGGCGTCTTCTCCTTCTCTCTCTACCATCTGCTGGAGCCTCAAGCCAAGGGCAAGCTACCTAGCAAGCAAAGCTGAAATCATAAGAGCTGGCTAATCACTAAGAGCTGAATATTCCCTGCTTGCTAGGGGCTGACCCAGAGCCTTGGTCTGAGCGAGCTGGCCTCTGGCACTCAGTCCCCTTGGGGGCTGAGCTCTGGAGCTGTAATAGCTTGCCCTAGGATAAGACCAATTAAGGCTCATTTAAGTGGCCGCCCAAACGTGATCGGCGTCGGACCCTGGTCACCAGGGGCGAAGCGTCACCGGAGCATTGGAGCCTTTAGGGGTCTCCTGTTATTGCCTGTTCGGGAAGCCGCTCCTTCTGCGAATGGACTTTTCATTTTAGAAAATCCTCTCTGCGGAAGGCTCGATTCAACCCTCACACATCTGGGAGAGATAACGTCCAAGGAGAATTAAGCAGCAGACCCCTTCCACAGACCCCTGACCCCAAAGGACGTATTACTTAAGATTGCGCGCATACCTTTGGGTGCTCTAAAAAATCTTTTTCATTTTTTTTTTCTTTTTTTCTCATTTTTCTGTGGAAAGGGCTTGAAAAATATGGGTACTTCTTTAAGCACCCTGAAACTAACCACACTTGAGAGAGAGTTATATTTAACCATTGCAGAAACCTTATCTGTTAACAATTTCTCTTTTTCTAAAGGTAGTCTGTCAAAAAAGACTCTTAAAAAATTTGTAACTTGGATTGTGCTGCATTTCCCTGAAACTGATAAGACCACAATTACTGAAAATTCTTTCTGGGATACAGTCAGAAATACCATTTATATGTTTCAAACAAAACAGGACTTTTCTGTCACTAACTTCTTACCTTGATTTCATATAATAACAAAGACAATTGAAAAATTCAATTCTGAAAAAAGCTGCACACTAACAGGTCTCTCCTCTTCATATGCTAATTGTGCTGATAAGATAACAGAGGTATGTGGCTTGCATGCCAGAGAGCCGCTGGGCTTTGCAGTGCTTCCTGCAGATACCACCTCGCAGGCAGAGGTCAAGCAGTTCCCCCTGGACCCCCTCCCCCTTGCCCCAGAGCCACCACGGTGCCCCCCCCCCCCCATCACCCCCCCCCCCTCGCGGGACCCACGCTGCCCAACTCCCCGTTTCCGGCTGTAGCCCCCCATCCCCCCTGCCTCGCTTCCTTCCCGCTGCTGGCACCAGGGGGCCCGCTCCCTGCCGCCGTAGCCCCCGCTGAGGCCACCCCTCCCCCTGCGCCGGTCTACCCCCTCCTCATTCCCCCCGCCCCCGTGCTGCCTTTATCGCCTCCCATCGCCGCGATCCCAGTCCCCCCTAACCCCGCGCCGCTGTTCCCCGCCCCCGCTTCCTCCATCGCCGTATTCCCCACTCCCGCTGCTGTCCCTGCCCTGCCCCCCGCCCTCCTCGCCGCACTTGCCATGCCCCCGGGCCCCGTTATCGCCGCTGCCCCCCCCCCAATCCCGCACTGCTCTCCCCAGCTCCCATGGCCCATGGCCGCCCTCCCCGCCGTCAGCACCCCCGCTCCCGCCCCTCCCGAGACCGCTCCGGCCCTCCCGGCCCCGGCTGAGAGTGGGCCGGCCCCTCCTGCCGCTTTCCCGAGCCACGCCCACACCCTATCCCCCTGCACCCAGCCTCACACATGCACAGTAACACCAGCTCTCCCTATACCTGTAGTATCCCAAACCAGCGGCACTGTTTGCACACCCCCAAACCCTCCAGGCGTGCATCCCTAGCCCACCCACCCTCCCTGCCCCCATGCATCCCTCCAACCCCTGATCCAACCCTCCTGCCACCCGAACGGATCAGAGACCACCCGTGGCGATACCCCCCCCCCACCCAATCCGGTCCCTGCTGTGCTGCTACCCCTCACCCAATAGCGCTAACTCCTGGCCAGTCATTGAAAACCTTGAGAAACGCTTCTAAACGAAAAAAAAGGAATTCACGGGTAGCAAATCCCTCACAGCTTTCCTCAGACAATGAGAGCTCCTCTGATGAATCTGATTTTGATACGATTAACATAGACCCATGGGCTCTTATTAAGATAGAAGCTACAAAGTCTGGGAATTGGGACCTAGCACAGAAAATCACAGCCTTTCCAGTCGAGTACAGGCAAGGAAGGAATGGTGGGGAATCTAATATCAAGACATGGAAACCAATTTCTAATAAGGAACTAGTGCAATTGAGAAATATAGCCAAAGAACATGGACGTAGTTCACATATCTTTAGAAATTTCCTAGAAGCCATGTTCTCTGCACGTCTTGCTTCCTCACGATGTAAAAAATATTTCACAATGCCTCCTGTCCCCAGCAGAATATTTGTTATGGGATAGGCATTGGAAGAAACACTTAAAAATGTTATCAGATTCATATACTGCCAATGCTACTAAGACCAACTTCACAGTAGACCAGCTGGCCGGCGATGGAGACTTACAAAAGCCAGCGAAAGAAATGGAAACTCTGAATAAAGAAGCCCTGCAGGATGTAGCAATCCCAGCTAAAACCTCCTTGCTTCTTATGCAGGATGAGTCAATGCCAACAATGCATTTTTCTACCATTAAACAAGGCATTGAAGAAAGCTTTATAAAATTTGTGGACAGACTTAGAGATGCTTTGGAGAAACAGATAGAGAGCACAGAGGCAAGGAAGGAACTCTTATGTAAGCTTACTCTCAGCAACTCAAATGAGAAATATAAGGCCATTTTGAGATCTTTACCCGTGGATTCAAACCCTACTATAAAGCAAATGCTAGAATGCTGTACACGTCACATGTCCACTGAAAATACAGTTTACCCAAGCAGTTGCTAAGGGTATTGCTGAAGGAGTTTTGGGTGCATACGCAGTCATAACCTCTAAGGAACAAGCTAAATGCTATCACTGTGGAGAACTTGGACATTTATGTAAAGGACTGCCCAGAGAGATCACCTCCCCGATACCATTGTAATTATTATCAAAGACCCCAATATCAGCAACGCTATCAGCCACGTCCTTTAAACTCCTTGAGCCGCCTGGTGGACCTTTGGGCACAGAATATAAATCAAAGGCCACCCAGACCCAATCATGCACAAACCCAGGCTGCTCCAGACACAAAGAAGAAGCGCCAACCCATGGGACAGCCCAGATGGGTACCCGCCGGCACCTGGAAACTGCTTTGTCCATTGACTTTAATGATAAGAATGTTCACCGTGTTCCCCCAGGAAAATATGGACCTAAAGGGAGTCCTTCAGACATTTTAATTACAGGTGACTCTCTAAAAACTCCAAAGGAAATCTTCGTTGCTCCGGAAGTGCTGACAGTGCAGCCGCGACAAGAGATCCTCGTGCAGGTATACTGCATAGACTTACCATTTTTTCTTTCTAAGGGAACTCCAATAGCTCAGGCCTTCTTACTCCCAAAGAATCACAGGGAACAGATCCCTCTCAACCCTACAGCTATGTGGGCACAAGTCATGGGACCCTCCAAGCCTACCATCGAGTGCGGCCTCTCCCACAAAGGAGAAAAGACCCACCTGCCAGGGATGCTAGACACCGGTGCAGATGTGACCATCATCGCCCGTTCAGATTGGCCAGCACACTGGGATCTACAACCTGTTGCAGGCATGATTTCCGGGATTGGTGGAACTACAGTATCCATGAGGAGCAAGAAAAACATCCTGGTTGAAGGGCCAGAAGGCAAGCTGGCAACCATCCGTCCATTTGTCGTAAGGGCCCCCATCACCCTTTGGGGATGAGACGTTTTATCCCAGTGGGGTGCTTCCCTACGTATTCCCATTCAGGATTTCTGACTGGGGCCACTGAGTTGAGCGCGCTGCCAGAAATACCCCGTCTCACCTGGAAAAGCCACAAGCCAATCTGGACCGAGCAGTGGCCCCTAAAGAAAGTCAAGCTGCCCGCCCTAAACACCCTAGTGGAAGAACAGCTCAAAAAAGGCTACATAGTGGACTCCGACGGCCCTTGGAACTCTCCAGTCTTCGTTCTACCAAAGCCAGGTACAAACAAGTGGAGGCTTCTCCACGACCTTCGCAGAATCAACAAAGTCATCGAGGACATGGGCCCTCTTCAGCCTGGCCTGCCCTCCCCATCAATGCTGCCTAGAGACTGGACACTTGCTATCATAGACATTAAGGACTGTTTCTTCAGCATACCACTACATCCTGAGGATGCTCCACGGTTTGCTCTATTAACAAGGAAGCTCTGCTCAAAAGATATCATTGGCGTTATCTTCCTCAGGGATTAAAAAATTCGCCGACTATCTGCCAGTGGTACGTGTCTCACATCCTGTCTCCCATTCGGAAATCATTTCCAGACACCATCATCTATCACTATATGGATGACATTCTGGTGTGTGCTTCAGAAATAGCTTACTTGGACAAAACGGTCAAAAAGACTATTGAAGCCATTGAAAAGGCAGGAATGGAAATTCATGAGGACAAGATTCAGTACACCGAGCCATGGACTTACCTTGGAGTCCAGATCCGGGAAAGAACTATCCTACCTCAGCAGATCGTCATCAATGACGACCCAAAAACCCTCAGGGACTTACACAGCCTGTGCGGATCCATCAACTGGGTACGTCCACTGCTAGGAATTACATCAGAGGACCTTGCCCCCTTGTTCAATCTTCTTCGTGGACCCAAAGAACTGGACTCTCCCTGCACTCTCACAGAGGAAGCCAGAGGTGCCATCGTCAAAGTCCAGGAAGCCCTGTCTTCACGCAAAGCCCATCACTACGAGCCAAGTCTGCCTTTCCAGTTCATCATCCTGGGAAAAGCACCCAGATTCCATGGACTGATCTTCCAATGGGACCCTCAGCTGCGAGATCCTTTGTTGATACTGGAATGGGTTTTTACAAGTAGCCAGCCCACAAAGACACTTACCACCTACCAGGAGATTATAGCACACTTAATAAAAAAGGCTAGGACTCACCTTTGCTCCCTTTCAGATTGTGATTTTGAATGCATATATTTGCCAATAACCCTTAAAGACTTTGAGGATTTGATCAAGACCAATGTGAGTATACAGTTTGCTCTGGACAGTTATACGGGTCAAACTTCATCAGACATCCCAGAACACAAGCTTTTCAACCAGAATGAAACTTTCCATTTGATTCCAAAACGAATCCAAAGTAGAAATCCTCTCAAGGCTCTAACTCTATTTACAGATGGCTCAGGGTCATCCCTCAAGTCGGTGATTACTTGGAGAGACCCCCAAACACAAGAATGGCAATCTGACGTGCAGACAGTAGAAGGATCGCCACAGATTGCAGAATCAGCAGCTGTCGTCAGAGCCTTTGAAAAATTTAAAAACGAGCCTTTCAATCTGGTCACAGATTCAGCTTATGTTGCGGGAATAGCTATGAGAGCAGAACATACTCTTCTCAAAGAGGCCTCTAACCCAAAGTTATACCAATTGCTCTCTAAATTAATACAATTGATATCCCACAGAAAACAACCTTATCACATAATGCATGTGCGGTCTCACACGGACCTCCCAGGTGTTGTTGCAGAAGGCAACAGGAAAGCAGATGCATTAGCTATGGCAGCAGAAACTGCTCATGTTCCTAACATCTTTGCTCAGGCAAAGCTGTCACACGCGTTCTTTCATCAAAATGTACCTGCCCTTATGAGAATGTTTAAGCTCTCAAAGGATCAGGCAAAAGCTATCGTGGCTACCTGTCCAAACTGTCAAAACTACCAGATACCATCAATAGGTACGGGAGTCAATCCCCGAGGTCTGAATAGCTGCCAGCTGTGGCAGACAAATGTAACTCACTTTGCACCTTTTGGAAGGTCAAAGTACGTGCATGTTTCGGTCAACACGTTCTCAGGAGCAGTGTTTGCATCATCACATGCAGGAGAAAAGACCATGCACACAATAAAACACTTTCTCCTCACTTTTGCCACCCTGGGTGTACCAAAGGAGATTAAAACAGATAATGGGCCAGCCTATACCTCCCACAAGTTGAAGGAGTTCTTCAATGAATGGGGCATAGCACACAAGACGGGCATACCTGTAAACCCCACAGGACAATCCATCGTGGAAAGGACACATGAAACCCTCAAAAGAGTCCTCGAGCAACAGAACAGGGACACGAAAATCACATCTCCAGTGGAGAGACTTTGCAAGGCTCCCTATGTCATCAACTTCCTGAACTGCACAGCGTCAGAGCCTGACCCACCAATACTTCGCCACTTTGCGAATACCACACAAGCAAAGCTCACGGAGAAACCACCTGTGCTCGTGAAAGACCCTGAAACACACCAAATCTCAGGTCCTCATCAGTTGATTACCTGGGGAAGAGGTTATGCATGCGTGCTACTACCATCAGGTCCAAGGTGGTACCCAGGAAAATACCTAAAACCATACTTAGGCACAGCGAACACTACTACAGACGAGGACAAGAACTCTCCTGAGGCAAACACAAGACCACCTCTGTTGTAGTGTGTTGTAATGTCCTGTTTTAGACTTCCGGGTCCCTTCCCAGGTGTGCCTATATGCCTCTCCCTTCCCCCTTGCCCCCTTGCTGAGTGAGTCCTGTCAATCAGGCTTAACATTCCAGCAAAGGTGTCGTGTGGTTGGTCAAATTCAAAGGATGCCCCTCAGGCCCAGAGGTCATTGGCCTGTCTAGGTGTTCCTCGTCCCTTGAGACCCCGCCCCCCCCACCTGGTTGGTGGCTCACCTGTCCCCTCCCCTTCCCTCCCCCTGAGCTTAAAAGGTGAGTCCGGCCATGTGCTCAGGATTCTGTTGGAGTTCTTCCCAAGATTCAGACCTCTGTAACCATGGAATAAACCTCTGGATATTAAACCCTCCAACAGAATCCCTCCTTTGTCCTCACCTTCGCCTGAAGCCTTCTTCCTAAGGTAAACGGAGTCCCTAACAAGCCTGGACTTGTTTAGTGCCCAGTTGAAGCCATCAGCAAGCTAAAGGTGTCTCTGGGGTGATACACCCCAGATGCCGCCTTCAGCCCAGCAGCGAGGGTCAGACTGGCCCGGGAACAATCTAACTGGTAATATTGGGATTCATATTCCAATACACCTCAAAACCAAAACAGCTCAGCCTGGAGACGAAGGTGTCGCCGAACACCCGCAAACACAAGAACAGACCGCCCCATTACAAGGCAGCAGACAAAACAGAAAGTTAAATAACAGTCTGCTGTAATAGGCCACAGATAGCCTTAACACAAAAGTGTTCTCTGAATTATGTGTTATTACACCGTGTGTTGTATTGTAAAAAGCCTCATTATTCCCTTTCCCTAACCTTAAAACCTCATAACCTTCTACCCGCTCCTGCTCCCGTAGTGCAGCTTAGAAATTAAAAGAAAAAGGGGTGGAAGAGGGGAACACAGAAAAGAACAAGGCAGAAATCCCCCTCATCATAAAGATAACAAATTGTGCTTATATTCCCTATCAGAAGCCCTAATCCTGCCCAAAGATGAAAAATATCTCCATCGGTGCTGTCCTCACCACTGCCTGGATGCTCTACACCGTACCGCGTGCCTTGGCTGGATTAGCCCTCAGCCTAGCCTTAATGTTTGGGTAACCTTAGCAAAAACATTAAAACAAGACTATTACAGCGACCTGAGGAGGTCGCTGGAGTGAGAGAAGGACGAGAATCTTGTTTCTTGATCAGAAGGCTGGATTTATTGATATATGATACATTATAACTATACTAAAAAGAATAAAGAGAGAGGTTGCAGAGGCTTGCTAAGCTATGAATAGACAAGAAAGAATGAATAACAAAGTTCTGTCTCCAGGGAATCTGTCCCCGAGCTTGCTTCTGTGATTGACCCCCAATTGTAAACACGGATAATGAGCCAGTCACAGGATCACCTGCCACATTTCACAGCAGCCGACAACAATAGTTTACATTCTTCTTCTGGGGTCTTTGCTTCCCAGAAGATGCACAAATCCCAAAGAAAGGATTTCTGTGAAAAAATGTCTGTGACACAAGACAACATGCTTGTCTATGGGAAGCATAGATAATCCACTTTCTACATGTCTAGTCGGAATTCCCTTTATAGCAGACGATTGGCCTGTCCAGAACTCAGAGGTTCTCCGCACCACAGGTAAGAGACCCAATGGGGCTGATACTTGGGATGAGTGGACAAAAATTCTGCCAGATGCTCGAGAGGAACCCCAAGAATTGGATCTATTGGGATCCTCCAAGGCCACATATTGTGTCAAATTTTACTTTAGGCGTCCGAGAAATGATTGGCCAGAAATTGACCAACACAAAAACACATATCGAAAAGATGTATCACCAGTTAACAAAGCCTATAACTCTCATGATTGGTGCAATTACATGGCTCGTGTGATTTCTGTGTCCTCTCTCCATCCCAAAGTATTACCCAAGGGAATGTTTCTCATCTGTGGTGATAGAGTATGGGCAGGTATCCCCTCTCGACTCCAGGGAGGTCCCTGTACTCTGGGAAAACTTTCTACCCTTACTCCAAACATCACCCTGTTACATAATTGGAAAAAAGAAAGAGAATCAAAACGTGAAAAAAGGTCCTACACTGAATTCGATGAAAATTGTGATCCGAGATTATGCGATTGGAACAGACCAAAAAAGATTGCTGTCTCTCTGTTTTTACCCTGGGTAGCTGCAGCTAGAGCCCTCGGTGAAATCAATCACCTTGGGTGCTGGCTCAGTAAACAAGCTAATGCCACATCAGCAGCCTTAAGTGATCTCTTAAAGGAAGAAGAAACCACAAGACAAGCTTCACTCCAAAACCGAGCAGCAACCGACTTCCTGCTGCTTGCCCACGGACATGGATGTGAGGACTTCGAAGGAACGTGCTGCTTCAACCTCTCTTTGTGTTCGGAGTCCATCCATGCGAACATCCAGAAACTGAAAGATCTCGTGAAGGACTTGAAAGTAGAAAGAATCCCAGATTGGGTCAATGAACTTTTCGGGCAATGGGGACTAACAGGATGGGCTGCATCTTTAGTTAAGGGATTGTTGTTGATTCTCCTTGTAATTTTTACAGTGTTAGCTATGTTCTTGTGTCTTGTTCACTGTTTCAAAAGAACTCTCGCGAATGCATTTTTTGTAAAAACAGAAAGTGGAGTTGTAGTAAACCCCTCAGGTTTAGCCAGGGCCCCTTGGAGAATAGAATGCTGACACAGCGGCAAAGAAGTTTCCTGTCTCCAGGGACATCCGCCTTGTACCTTATCCCTATAGCCATGTAAGGCAATATCTTGTTAACCCTACTATTGGTCACTTATGGTCACTCTAACACCTTTGCCATTGGTCAGGATTGGATCCGGGCCAAGGGTATAAAAGTAGCATGCTGTACCCCTACTAACTCGGAAGAAGAAGAGCTGAGACCCTTCACAGACCCTGCAATAAAGCCATACTCGTGGAACAGCCAGCGTCTTCTGCTTCTCCTCTCTCTACCGTCTGCTGGAGCCTTAGGCCAAGGGAAAAGCTACCTAGCAAGCAAAGCTGAAATCACATGAATTGCCTAATCACTAAGAGCTGAATATTCCCTGCTTGCTAGGGCTGTCCCGTGGCCTTGGTCTGAGAGCGAGCTGGCTTCTGGCACCCAGTCCCCTTGGGGACTGAGCATTGGGGTTGTAACAGCTTGCATAGGATAAGACCAAGCAAGGCTCATTTAGGCCCTCTCAGAAAGCAAACCCACACAGCCCCTCCCCCCAACCAGTTCGGGAAGAATTTCCTTGGAGACAAGTGGAAAAAACCTGTTTATTTAACAGGCAAAGCACTCCCCAGCACACAAAATGAACAATATCAGATGACAAAACACATTCGTTGCTCTGAAGAGATGACAAATTCAGAAAATCTCTTCGGGGGTGGTTGCTCTTTTATCAGTCCCTCCAGCACTGGGAAAGGCTGCTGCTCAGAGTAGGCCTCGGCAGGCTGCACAGTGCAAGCTCTTGGTGTTTCCCCAGGTCCCAGTCCAGAGCAGGTTCGAACGGTTCCAAAAAAAGGGAAAGAAAAACAGTCCAGGGAACTTCTCAGCCTCAACTATCTAAAGTAACTAAAAAACAACTGAGCACTGTGTTCTGCCCCATCCGTGCCCAGACAACACAGTGGAGGAGTGAGAGCAGGCTGATAACAAAACTCCGTGCTTCTTCTTCGTGCTGACTTCACTCTCAGAACCAGTCTTGAAGGCACAGAATATAATATCCAGCATAAACAGAACACCCGATTGGGGATACAAGCATCGTAACGTCACTCTAGGACAACATTCAATACTGTTATCAATATCGTTGGCTTCAGGATTATGAAAGACACATTTAGAGCCCATAATCACTTAGTAAATCATAGAATCATAGCACAGAATGGTTTGGGTTTAAAGGGACCTTAAAGATCATCAAGTTTCAACCCCACTGCTCTGGGCAGAGACCTCTTCCACCAGAACTCTGTTTTATAATTTTCCAATTTTTGCTGTAGAGAATGTGGTGATTCCCTCCAAATAAAGCTTTCCATGGTAAGCTTTTATCAAAACTCAGTTGGGTTGGGGTTTTTTTAATTGGCTTGTTTTTTGTTTTGGTTTTTTTTTAATTAGGAAAGATAATGTGTTGAGCTGCTATTGTAAGAAATCTTGTTTAAGAAATTAATGTAGAAGACTGGGAGAAAATATTCTACTATTTCTTAGGTTCTAAGTCAAGTGTGTATAAAAGCAGTAACTTTACAAATGACATGTCAGAAATTTCTGCAGTAAGGACATTAATGTACACAGTGTAATCACATAATCCTTTCAGGAGACTTTAATTTTTAACTTATGGAGATTTGTCAATTCACAATGGTTGGAACTTAAATACTTTCCTAGACCTATTGGAATACGAATCCCAATATTACCAGTTAGATTGTGCCTGGGCCAGTCTGACCCTCGCTGCTGAGCCAAAGGCGGCTTCTGTTCTGCTTCACCCCAGAGACACCTTTAGCTTGCCGATGGTTTCAGCTGGGCACTAAACAAGTCCAGGCTTGTTAGGGACTCCGTTTACCTTAGGAAGAAGACTTAAGGCGAAGGTGAAGAGAAAAAAGGAGGGATTCTGCTGGAGGGTTATATGCAGTGGTTTATTCCATGGTTACAGAGGTCTGAATCTTGGGAAGACCTCCAACAGAAATCCAGAGCACATGGCGTGCTTCACCTTTTAAGCTCAGGGGGAGGGGAGGGGACAGGTGAACCACCAACCAGGTGGGGGGGACGGGGTCTCAAGGGACGAGGGACACCTAGACAGGCCAATGACCTCTGGGCCTGAGGGGCATCCTTTGAATTTGACCAACCACACGACGCCTTGATGGAATGTTAAGCCTGATTGACAGGACTCACTCAGCAAGGGGCGAGGGGGAAGGGGAACGGGTATTGCCACACCTGGGAGGTGACCTGGAGATCTAAAACAGGACATTACAACACACCGCAACATCTCCCCCTAGTTTTGTTTAAAAAGAAGAGGACTGGGCTTGTAGTGCAGAATGCTTGCCAAACCATGGTTGGTAAATCAGTTCTTCCTCTACAGGAGGGTCAGTGTTTTCCACTGAGGCTTCCAGGTCATCCATTGGAGCACTGAGGGCTTCCAAATGGTAGACTTCAGGAGGGAGGGATGAGCTTGAAATTAATTTGAGAACCATGCATTTGATTAGTCTAAAAACAATGCTAACAACTACAGTAACTATAACTAAAATAAACAGCACTAAAAACACAGTTTTCAGAATAGATCCCAACCGGCCCGAGAGTCCCCAGCCTTTGAACAGTCCATTCAGCCCGTTGTCAGTTTCTCTGATGATGTCCGAGAACTTTTGCCAAGGTAGTCCGTACCTGGTTTGGACTGAGGGACTATGCAGGAGATCGCAGGTGGGATGATTACGAGTAGGACGAGAAGCAGGCTCGGTCTCATGGCGTCTCAAGGCTACACACGAACAGTGGGATCTAAACTGGTACAAGAACTTGAGACAAACATATATTACAAACTATTCCAGATAGGAGGCTTAAATGGAATTTCCTCCAGAGAACGCGTGCGGCATTTTCTTCTCCAGGCAGCGTGAGCAACCTGGGGTGCTTCTGTAGATTTCTCTGAGACTTTGGGAACATAGGGCTTTACCCATTTGGAAGGAACCCACCTTAAACCAGAGGGGGTGGACACACAGGCGTATCCACGTCCCCAAGTAACCAATTTGTAAGGTCCCACCATTCTCCAAGTCTCAGGGTCCTTTACTAAAACCGGAGGTTTTTCTTTTATCAACTTGTGACTGCTCCCCCCAAAGTGGGGTAGGATGGGTGGGTTCAGGCTGTCAAAAGAACAATTCAGAAAATTGATTGTGAATAGCGCCCTGGATAACCGGATGTGTGAAGGTTCCACCTTCAGAACCTGTTGTTGCTGGTCCAGGACCCTTTTAGTATCCCGGTGAGTTCTTTCTACAATGGCTTGACCTGTAGGGGAGTAGGGGATGCCAGTTTTGTGCTCTACTCCCCATTGTTGCAGGAAGCTCCCGAATTCCTTGGATTTATAAACAGGCCCATTATCAGTTTTCAGCTCCTTGGGGATGCCCATGAAAGAAAAAGCCTGTAAGAGGTGCTTAATAGCATCGATAGATGATTCTCCTGTGTGGGCAGAAGCATAGACCGCTCCAGAAAAGGTATCTATACTAACGTGAACATATTTCTGCCGTCCAAAAGCCTGTATGTGTGTTACATCTGTTTGCCACAGTTCACAACTGTTCAGTCCCCTTGGGTTTGCTCCCGTACTCACTGTAGGGAGTGCATGTTGTTGGCAATTTGGGCATGTGGCCACAATAGCTTTGGCCTGTTCTCGAGTGATGTTAAACTGGCGAACCAGGCCAGGTGCATTTTGGTGGAAAAGCTGGTGGCTGATTTTTGCCTGTTCAAAAACATTTGGGAGAGTGGCCATCACTGCGGGTGCAGCAAGAGCATCTGCCCTTCTGTTGCCTTCAGCGATAAACCCTGGCAAGTCAGTGTGTGACCTGACATGCATCACATAAAAGGGTTGCTCTCGGTGAGTGACTTACTTTACCAGTTTTGAGAGCAATTCAAAAAGTGCGATGTTAGACACTTCTTGCAGTATTGCTTGATCTTCCCTGGATACTACTCCTGCCACGTATGCAGAGTCTGTAATCAGATTAAATGGTTTTGAGAACCTTTCAAAAGCCCTAACAACCGCAGCCAATTCAGCAACCTGAGGTGAACCTTCCACCTCAGCAAAGTCTGTCTCCCACTGCTGGGTTTGAGGATCCTTCCAAGTCATAACAGACTTGTGGGACCTCCCGGACGCATCTGTAAAGACAGTCAGAGCCCCTTTTAAAGGTCTCCTACTTAGAGCAGTTCTTAATTTTAAAGTAAATTGAACATCTTGTTCAAACAATTTGCAAGCGGGCCGTGCTACCCAAAATTGTCCTGAGTAGGAATCCAGAGCAAACTGCAACACTTCATTTTCTTGAAACAATTGTTCCAGTATTTTCATAGTATTTTGTCCTGATTTTAACTCAACTGGAATGTGAATGCACTTAAAATCACATCCTGCTAACTCCCTGATCCGGGTCCTTGCTTTCCGGATCAGTTCCGCTAGCAGCTCCTGAGGCTTTGTCAGTCTCTTGGACCTTTTGTGACTGAGGAAAACCCATTATATGATCAAGAGAGGGTCCCTCTGGTCCCAGTCCTTTTTTGGTGTGTTCTTTGCCTTAGGTGTTTGTTTTTCCTCCCACTGGAAAATAATTCCATGGAGGTGTGGCAACTTACCTAGAATGATAAATTTGAATAGCAGGTCAGGCCGGCATCGGTTGGCCTGTCTTGTGGACATTGCAATCTGAACCTTTTCTAGAGCTTTCCGTGCCTCTGGGGTAATAGACCTTGGAGCACCTGGGTCCTCTCCCCCTTTCAATAAATTGAAGAGAGGGGCAAGGTCTTCGTTAGTCAGACCAAGCCATGGTCTTACCCAATTCAAAGACCCACACAACTTGTGGACATCCGCAAGGGTCTTGATCTTTGGATTGATTTCTAGTTTTTGAGGAACAATGGTCCTCTTTCCAATTTCTAAGCCCAAATACTTCCAAGGAGGCATCTTTTGAATTTTCTTTTCCTGAAGTTCGAACCCTGCAACAATCAATGCATCGATCGTTAGGTCAAGCGCATGTGTGAGTAAATCATCATTGGGGGCACACACAAGGATATCATCCATATAATGATAGATGATGGCCTTCTCTTTGGCTGCACATACTGGGGAAAGCAGGGAAGAGACATACCACTGGCAGATAGCTGGCGATACCTTTAATCCCTGAGGAAGAACGGTCCAATGGTACCTTTTCATAGGGGATTCCATGTTGGAGGAATGGACGGAGAATGCAAAATGCGGTGCATCGTCAGGGTGCAAGGGGATTTGGAAAAAACAATCTTTAATATCAATAACAGCTAATTTCCAATCTTGGGGAAGCATGTTGGGGAAGGCATACCAGGTTGGGGAGAACCCATATCTTCAATTACATTATTAATTTGTCGGAGGTTGTGAAGAAGTCGCCATCTCTTTTTGTCAGCTTTTTGGATGACAAACACTGGAGAGTTCCATGGGGACATGGTTTCCACAATGTGGCCCTTTTTTAGTTGCTCTTCTACTAGTTCCTCAAGCACCTTTATTTTTTGTTTACTGAGCGGCCACTGTTTCACGTCAACTGGTTTGTCTGTTTTCCACTTCAGTTTTTTGATGGGGCGCTGTTGTTCAATGACTGCTGCACAAAGATTCTGTGGAGAGTCTGGAATATCAATTGTGACACCCCACTGGGCCATTAAATCTCTCCCTAACAAAGGTTCCGAATAATCCAACACAAATGGACAGATATTTGCCAATTGTCCGTTTGGTCCCTCCATTTGAACAATGCTTTTAGATTGTCTTGCCAATTGCAGACCTCCTACACCTCGAAGGTGACCGGCAACATTTTGCAAAGGCCAATGTGCAGGCCAGTCTTGTACTGGAATCACTGTGCAGTCTGCACCTGTGTCTACAAGCATCTCAATGCGTTTTGACTCCCCACCCCCACAGAGGTTACACCATAATTTAAGTTTGTCCTTGCCAATAACTTGGACCCGGGCGACTGTGGGCCCTTGTTTTTCAGTACTTTCATGTAAAGATGGTACAGGGATAGCTTGTGCAACAATTTGTCCCTTGGGAAGAAACAGGGGTGGGTGGAAACACTGCAGGCCGAGAACGAATTGCTCAGGATCTGATGTTGTCATTCCCGGAGCAATTTCGATCTCTTGTGGTGTGTGTTTGGTGTCCCCAATGACGATGTACTTGGAACGAATTCGGTTCCAAGTACCCTTCTGTTTAGGATTTACAGAGACAAAATGCCAGTCAGTGTCCTTCAGGTGGAGTGACTCTGTCAGCTGCAACCTGTAAGGCTCATTGACAGAAGATGTGGTTAATACAGGATCACCTAAATCATAACAAATGTTATTTTGTTTCACTTTTAACAGTGGACCAGCAGACTTGGTCTTTGAAGCACCTGCTTCACTTACACAAGTATTAATATTATCGCGCTCTTGATTTGTTTTGCTACCCTTATTCCTTTGGCCTGCTCTTTTTATGTCTGCACGCCTGGCAGGTGGGCGCTCCCTTTTCAGTTTTTTTGTTGTTGTTGCCCCCCGGGGAGTGCTTGTAGTTCTCCTCCCCTGCTATTTCTAAATTCATCAAATTCCCTTTTCAGGGGGCACTGGTTACTCCAGTGCCCAAGGCTGTTACAAAGCAGGCATGGTTTAGTGGGCTCAACCATTGCTGGTCTCCGCTGCTGCCCAGGGTACTGCTGTGCTGAGGGAAAAGGTGCAGGGCTGGCAACGGTGACACGCTGAGGTGGTCTTGGCAGCAGCCTTGGTCTGGTGTCTTCAGCAACACTCATCAGAGGTACTTTCCTGTTACAGACTAGAAGCATTTCTTTTAGCGTAGGGGGAAGTTCTATAGGAAGGCTCAGGATTGCCGCTCGACACTGTTCATTTGCATTTGTAAATGCTATTTCCTCTAAAATCTCCTCCCTAGCATTCACTTTTTTAACTTGTATTTCAATGGCTCTAGTTAACCTTTCTACAAATTTCAAAAAGGGCTCTGATGGTAACTGTTTAATTTTACTATACGTCTCAAAGGGCCCCTCAGGTTGGAGGGAAAAGAATGCTTTTTCAGCTGCTTCTTTTACTTTCTCGAGTGTTTCTGCAGGTATTGCAGTAGCTTTGATTGAGGGTAAAGACCATTGGCCCTCACCACAGAGATGCTCAATGGTGATAGGGTTACCACTGTTGTCTTTCGCTGTGTTTGGATCAGCAAGCAAGCCTGGGAGAGCATCTTTTTGCAGTTGTTTGCATGTCAATTCCCATAATTTGAATTCCGTGGAGGTCATGAGGCAGGAAAAAGGCTGTTTTAAATCATGTGGGATTACCACAGTCCTACTCAGTTCAGAATTTAAAAGGCCACGGAAGTATGGACTGTGTGGACCATATTCCTTATGAGTTTTACAGATCTCTTTAATCAATTGTCGTCCAAAAGTACTCCAATTAGCAGTAGGACCTGACTCTCCCTGAGCTGCAGGCTGAAACATTACAGGAGCTAGTGACAACATGGGACTATGCATTGGGTCTGCCGTTCCCTGCTCTGTATCCCTTGAATCAGAAGCATTGTGATCACAGCTACAGGTTTGGGGACAGGCAGTGGGTGTGTCCCCACCGTGGGAACCCGGGGAGGGGGCGAGGACAGGGAGCCGGCAAGGGGCGGGGAAATCGTGGGAACAGGGGGCGAGTCATTGGGCTGGCAGGGGGCGGGGAAACTGTGGGAACAGGGGGCGGGGTCAATGGGCTGTCAAGGGGCGGGGCAACCGTGGGAACAGGGGGCAGGATCACAGTGGGAACAAGGGGCGGGGTCAAGGGGCAGGCAGGGGGCGGGGACGCCTGGTGACATCACGTCAGCGGACGCCCCCTGGGAGGAGTAGAGAGGCAGAGCCGAGGGTACTGCAGGAATGGGAGGGGGAGGGGGGAAGGTGTCATGAGGGACAGGAGGCGAGGGGGATGGGGATGGACATTTAGGATGCTTAAGAGGATTTTGGGAAGAAGAAGACCAGGTTTGGGAAGATGCCACGTGGCATCCACCATTTTGTGGACCCCCTGGGGACTGGGGGCCATTTTGGGCATCACTGCTCTCTGGAAAGCTGACACGTGCTCTGGTTTTTAGAGGAGGGGATACAGGGGGTTGAGAAAGGTTCCACGCAGCCTGGCCAGGGCCTTGTGAACAGGACAACTCAGGCATTTTAGCAAACTCTGGGAGTCGACTTCCCAATGAGTGTGCTCTCTTTAAAATACCAAGTTTTGGGGAAAGAGGTTTAGGGGTTTTAGAGCTAGGAGAGGGAGAAACAGGGAGAGCAGAGGTACATGGCTTTACATTTGGCTTTTTCTCCATTTCCCTTTGTTTGAGCAAAGCTGTTCGAATTTGTAAACTCCAAAACACAAATTTAGCTGAGGGTGCCTTGCCAGTTTGCCCTAAGGTAATCAATTCATTCCCAACTTTATCCCAGAACTGAATATTGTGGATTTCTTCAGGGGAGATATGTGGGAAGTGCAGAAAGAGCCATCTTATAAACTGTTTCAATTTTCCTTTTGAGAACTTCACATTACCACTGACTAAAATGCTAATAATATTATAATACACTCCTTTTTGTACAATGCTGTTTCGAACCCATGTTAGTTGTAAAAAGCAAAGTACTAAATCCCGCCTCACGCAAAACAGAGCCAAAATCAGGTACCGATTTCTAAAAAAACCACAGATTAGGAAGGCGATAACGAACAGACAAAAGCTTCACAGTGCAGCTGTATAAACTGCTTTTAAAATTCCTGGGCAGCAGCGGCGGGGTGCGCCCTGCCAAGCCGAGGCAGACACAAAGCCTCCCCCACGGAGCTGAGAGAGAGAGCAGCCTCCCCCACACCACGTGGCAATCTGAAACCGGGGCCCCCTGCACCGCGTGTGCAAAGAGCACCCCCCTCCCCCGCACCGAGACAGATTCCCCCCGTCCACGTGGCAAGCCGAAACTGGGGTCCCCCGGGCAGAGAGAGAGAGAGAGAGCAGAGCCCCCCTCCCCCGCGCCACGTGGCAAGCTGAAACCAGGCTCCCCCGCGCAGAGAGAGTGGGAGCGGAGTCCCCTCCCCCACGCTGAGAGATTCTCCCTGGCTACGTGGCAAGCCGAAACCGAGCCCTCCCACGCAGAGAGAGAGAGAGAGCGCACAATTCCCCTCCCCCACGCCACGTGGCGAGCCAAGCACGCTGCGCTGCTGAGCCGGGGGGTGGGCAAAGAGCACTCCCGCACCGCCAGCGCGGATTCTAAAAGACAGCTAAACTCGCGGCAGAAAGCTAAAAGCCTAGAACGCAATGAATTCCCGTCTGTGGGGCTGCGCAGCCAAAAATGCAAAGGCAAAAAGGAACAGAACTCATGGCAGAGTCTGTTTTTGAGCTTCTGCTCCACCGAGAGCAGAGATACTCACCCGAAATGGAGGCTGAAGCAGGCTGGGTCCAGGAAGGCAGGTCTCCTCACCGGAAAAGGACCTCTCTCTGGGTGCAAGAGAGGCTATCCTCCTCTCCCTCTGGAAGGTCTGCTCACCGGAAGGGAGCTGGGCTTTCCAGAGGCACCGAACAGTCCACGAAACTTTTTCTGGGAGTATTCCCGAAGTCTCTGGCTGGGAGCCAAGGCTCCTTTCAGCTGGGTGCACGGCTGCCAGAAGCTCTCCCGAGGTAGCAAAAGTCCATCTGGGCTGCTGAGTTGCTTTGCCCACCCAGGGACGCCAAATATTGGAATATGAATCCCAATATTACCAGTTAGATTGTGCCTGGGCCAGTCTGACCCTCGCTGCTGAGCCAAAGGCGGCTTCTGTGGTGCTTCACCCCAGAGACACCTTTAGCTTGCCGATGGTTTCAGCTGGGCACTAAACAAGTCCAGGCTTGTTAGGGACTCCGTTTACCTTAGGAAGAAGACTTAAGGCGAAGGTGAAGAGAAAAAAGGAGGGATTCTGCCGGAGGGTTATATGCAGTGGTTTATTCCATGGTTACAGAGGTCTGAATCTTGGGAAGACCTCCAACAGAAATCCAGAGCACATGGCATGCTTCACCTTTTAAGCTCAGGGGGAGGGGAGGGGACAGGTGAACCACCAACCAGGTGGGGGGGACGGGGTCTCAAGGGACGAGGGACACCTAGACAGGCCAATGACCTCTGGGCCTGAGGGGCATCCTTTGAATTTGACCAACCACACGACGCCTTGATGGAATGTTAAGCCTGATTGACAGGACTCACTCAGCAAGGGGCGAGGGGGAAGGGGAACGGGTATTGCCACACCTGGGAGGTGACCTGGAAATCTAAAACAGGACATCACAACACACCGCAACATAGACCCTAGTAGTATTCACAGAGATTTCTTGGCTATTTATTCAGAACTGAAAAACATTAATTTGCTAAGTGACATTCATGTGGCTGTTCACTTGCAGTGGCTCAGATGCTGAGCAGAAAGACAGTAAGTTATGGCACCTTATGTATATGTCCACTCAGTGTGCAGTAAGTAAAGTCTGAGAGTGCATTGGATTTGTGTGGCAAGGTTTTGGGGGTGGGAGTGATTTGTGGAAAGAAAAAAAACTCCAAAACTTTGTACAAGTTGTAAAGCCGGTATGTTTATTACAGTGCTGGATGCATGTGGGGATCGCTGGATGCATGTGGGGATCGTTGTCCACTTAAAGGACATGCACACCCCTCAGAACTCCAGATCCTTTTTTATCCCCCTTACTGATATATATGCATAGAATTTCACAATAGGTTCATACATATTCATTTTACTGGTTTCCTGTTACGCTTGCAGCTAATTTTTTTTTTATTAGAAAGTACAGAAAGAACTCCTGAGTTATCTTGCCCTGTCTCCCTCCCTCAACTTTGGTTTTTGTCTTAGTTCAAGGGGTTCCTCTTATCTCTCTTTGATTTTTTCCTTCAGCTGAGGCAGTTTTTTTTAAACAGCACATTTCACCTAAATCTGAAATGGATTTCTGTGGGATTCACATTCTTTGAACCTGAGAGAAGCAGTGAGAGAAGCAGAGAAAAGAATGATCAAAACAATTCTTATCTCATTTGCTGCGCCTGTGTTGTTCACAAGTGGAATGCATTATTGAAGATTGTTTACCTGACGGGAATTGGTAATTGGATTCTAGTGTGAGTGTTTTGATTCACTGACCAATTGAATCCATGTGTGTGTGTTGGGACTGTCGGCTGACAGTCCTGAGATGTAGGGCAGTTGAGTGCTTGGCAGATTCAGTTTAGATGTAATGTACTATAGTGTAATATAGTATAGAATAATAAAGTATAATAAAGTAATTAATTAGCCTTCTGATAAGATGGAGTCCTCATCATCATTTCTCCTGAACGTCGGGCAAAAATATCACCTATAGATTTCCACCCTGGTAAATTTCCACTCTGTTTCAGGAGGGCCACGGGAGTGATTTCTATGAAAAGTTGCTAGAAGCTTCCCCCGGGTCCAATAAAGTCAATGCCAGCTGGCTCCAAGATGGACCCACTGCTGGCCAAGGCTGAGCCAGTCAGTGACAGTGCACCTTTGTGGTAACATATTCAAGAAGGGGGAAAAAAACCCTGGCAACTTCAGCTGGAGAGAGGAGAGGGCCCCAAGATGGCACCCTCCACAGAACACTGTGTGTGGAGAGAAAAAACAAAACATGGCAGCAGCCCTTCCCGCTCTTCCAGCTACATGTGGAGAAAGAGAACAAAAAGAGAAAAAAGAAAACCCAATGCAGAAAACTGAACATCCGCAAATACAAAAATCTCCCTCTTCCCCCAAACAATAACCAACAGCGAACAAGGACAAAACAAAAAGAAAACCTGGAGTCCAAAACCAGTGAAATGCCTCTGTTATCTCTCTGGTGGCAGCAGCTCTGATGAGAAAGGCAGCAGAAACACTCCAGCAGTTGGAACTCGGTCAGCAGCTGGAACTCATGGAGGGACTTTGTCTTCTCCTTGGCAGAAGCAGCAGGCAGCTGGCTAGGGTGACTCAGACTCTGTGCCATCCTGCTTTGACCTGGCACTGCTGGCTGGTTGAAACAACCGTATGGAGCGAGGCTGTTTGATTCTTTTCAGTGCAATGTCATGGCTGTAGACAGGTGTTTGTGGCATTTACCTTGGAGCAGTCTAGGACCATGAAACACAACCTCTTGGAAAACCTGCCTGAAGTAACTCCCTTGGGAAAAACCCAAAAGAAAACCAAGGGGAGCCTCTGCCTGTGCTGCCACAGCTCTCTCTCTCTCTGCAAGAACAAAAGGAAAAGAGCAAGAGCCAAGAGGCAAGAGCCTGATGCCTGAGCAACCACAATATTTAAAAGACTTGCACCTGCTGGCCCTGCAGTTCCGTTTCAGCCTATTAAATCTTAAAAAGACAGTAACAGTTTTGGGAACAGATAGATATGTAATACAACAGCATTTTGGGTTACCCGGGACATTATCTCCCCCCTTATTCCATATCATCTCCCTAATGCCCAAATTATTATCTTTCAGCTGTATACATAGACATATAGCTATATACAAATGCAATTATTATTTCAGTAGCCACTGACCATCCCCCAGGATATGGCTTGAGATAATTTGGTTCATGACCAGTATAATGGGGAGCAGTCCATTCTCATTGTCCATGGTATTTACGACATGCAGTGTATAAGGCCCTGAAAACTGGCTAGATGACCCTCTTAAAAGGGCTTACAGTTTTTTTTGCGACCTGAGTTAGATGCATGGGAGAAATACCAACAAGATATTCTCAAGAGGACAAAACAACAAAAAATCTTTGCTGGCAACTTCAGAAAATCAGAGAATTTTGGTAAAAGTTTAGAGCAGCATTCAATCAACATAAAACATTTCACAAAACACTAACTTAATCCATTCAATTTAGCAAACTCCAAGCCCATACAATCTTAAGTTACTAAAAACTCTGAGAATAGAGAATTAGAAGAAGGAGAAGAAAAAGAGAGAGAGTAAGAAAAGATAAGGAAAAGAAAGAATATAGCTACCACTCCTAGGTTGCAGTAGTATCTCAGCTGATTTATAATCCAAGGAAAGGTAGGGTCAGGACCTGCTCTCCTCATGTTCTGGGTTATGTACCTTTTGGCTTTCTTGGGCTCTTCCTCCAGATGGGACTTCTGGTCATCTGGCAACTCTGGGGCTAGATTGCGGCTTCAGGGGTGGAGTGAGGAGCATTGCCTCCAGTGTGCCAGGGATTGGCGGCCAGGGCAGGGGTTGGGATATAGCCCTGGGGGGATGGGGTGTGCGGAGCAGTGCATTGCCTCACCAGAGCAAGACCTGACCTGCCCCTTCCCCTACACATGCACCTGAAATGTTTGGAGCCAGCAATCCTTTCAGTGTCTCACACAGTGTTGTAGTGTGTTTTTATACTTTGTAATAGATTTGTTTTTGTAACCCCGTATTTTTCCCAAATGGTTTACCCCAGATTGTACCCCCTCCCTCTACCTGTGTAATCCCTTTCCTTTGCTGAGATCATCCCCAAATCCCCACCCTGGCTCTCTGTCAATCACTCAGCATCCCACCCCCTCCATCTAGAACTTTCAGTCTAGGACGTCGAGTGATTAGCCAGAGGCTAGGAGTCAACCCCTCAAGTGTTTCTCCATACGCTGACTTAAATGTCCATTTCTCAGTATCCATACCTTAATTTTTCTTATTGGTTAGTAAAATGTTACCTACTTTAAGTTTCCACCTCCCTTTAAATGTAACCTTGGCACCTCTCCCGGGGCTCTCAGCAGGAGGCCCCCTGAGGTGTAGGGGCTCCCCGGAGCTCCTGAATAAAATCTTGGATTAACCCCTGCTAAGAGTCGGCCCTTTTATCCTCTACCGATGTCTCTAGCATCTCTTCTGCTGCAAATGCGACTAGCCTAGCTGCCTTCAGTACCCTTGGGGCACAAGAGAGTGTGTCCCCGCTGTCGGCCAAGTCAGGTTTGCCCCCCTGCTGTCTGCTGAATCGGGGCTGCCCAGGGTTCCTGAGGGGCTTCCAGACCCCCTTTTAACAAATTGAATAGGGGAGCTAGGTCCTCGGTGGAAATGCCTAGCCAAGGTCTTACCCAGTTTAAAGACCCACACAATTGATGGAGATATGATAAGGTTTTGATGTTGTTCTTGATGGCTAATTTTTGCGTCACAATGGTCCACTTTCTAATTTCCAGACCCAGGTACTTCCAAGGAGGCATCTTTTAAATCTTTCTGCCTGGAGCTCAAACCCTGCAGCAACCAATGCATTGATTGTCAGGTCAAGTGTGCGAGTAAGCATGTCAGCTGTTGGGACACACATCAGGATGTCATCCAAGTAGTGCAGGGTGATGGAATCTCCTGTAGCTACACGGACTGGGGACAGCAAGGAAGAGACGTACCACTGGCAAATCACAGGACTGACTTTGAGACCTTGTGGCAGTACTTTCCAGTGGTATCTCTTCATTGGGGCTTCTCAGTTAATGGTGGGAACCAAGAAGGCAAAACAAGGGGCATTGTCAGGATGCAGGGGAATTTGAAAAACAGTCTTTGATGTTGTGAGAGTCTGTGAAATATCCCTCATCTGTCTCATGATCGTCATTTGGGGACCACTGAAGAGAAGACCCCCTCCTGTCTAAAATCTCTGGCTCTGAAGGAGAAAGTTGTCCGGTTTATCTCGGCTGTTTGAGGGGCCTGGGAGGCCCGGAGGTGGCCCGGAGGTGGCCTTGGGGCAGCCCGCGTATTGAAGGACGAGAAGAGGCTTCAGTTCTTCTTTCTGGTTTTATGTTTATTAATTGTTTATCTAAAAGATGTTCTTTCAGCCGAACAAAGATCCGCACAGCAGTCAGCCATGGGCACACTGTCTCTGCCCTCCGGGCAGCCACGTATCTTTATACCCTTTGCTACGTATACAATATTTATCATTTTTCCCCAATACCATCTATTGTTATAACTCGGTGTACTCTCAGTAATAACCAATAGAAAGGTGCCACCGCGGCCAAAGAAGATGGAGGAGAGGAGGAAGAAGGAGGAGGACAGGACACGCCCCAATTCCTCCATCTTACTCCTCTAAACCCCCCTGTACATAAATCCTAAACCTTGTGTCTCACCCTCTAATTAACTAATCCCTTCACCATTCACCCGGTGAAGCCCTCATCCTTGTCGTCTCCTGTGTAGGGTTAAAGTCCAGCTACCAGACACTTCTGGCAACATTCCAGGAGTCCCGAGCCCCCCCAGGGTCTCGGAGGCTCAGCATCTCAGGACTGAGATCTTGAGATCCGACATCTCCCCCTTCTGTTTGCCCCAAGAAAACCTCTTTTACAATCCAATTCATGGCATCTGGGACGACATGGATGAGGACTAGAAAAATTATTACAACATAAAACCTTAAACTATTAAAACATAAAATCCTACCCTTAAAATTCTTCTCCAAATGGGAGAAATGTCAAAGAAATCTGCCCTTAAAATTCCTCTCCAAATGGGAGAAATGTCAAAGAAATCTGCCAGCTGATCAATATATGATCCTTTGTCAGTTTCCCCTGTAATAGGTAAATTTACTCCATTGCCTATTGCAATTCAAGACCCCAAAGAGAAAACCTCCCACTCTTTCGTTCTTATACAGAAATATTCAAGACCCCAAAGAGAAAAAACCCCCCCAGAGTCTTTCCGTTCCTCTTGTTTCTCTTCTGAGTTGTCCTTTGCAGTCTGAGTCCCGACTTTTGTCTGAGTATTCGTTTCTTCTTATATCTTGTTGAGGAAAATCGCTGGATAGTTGCAGACTTGTTACGAAATGATGCTGTAGCTCTGCTGACAACTGCCTCTTTGTTCCGCGATTGTTGCTGTTTGCAAGCTCACTCAGGGGTTACCTAGTTTTTGATTCAACTGACAATAGGGTTAGAAAACACACAAGCCTCCCCAGGAGGGGAGAGGCTTAGGACCCCGAGGGTTTTTACCAAAGGCACCAAGTCTGGAGAGGGCCCCTCCTCGCCCGAGACGTTACCGTGGGTCCGGCCCGCCCCCGCCCGCGTTCTTTACTCTGCGCATGCGTGCTTTCCGAGCCGCCCTCTGTCTCTCCCGAGGTAATTTTTTTCCTCTCCATTTTTTTTTTTTTTTTTTTTTTTTTTTTTTTTTTTTTTTTTTTCTGTCTCTGAATTTTCCCCCTCGGTCTGCCCCTGACTGTCTCCTCCTCCTCCGACGCTGTGTGTGTGTGTGGCCCTTCGTCAGTGTGTGCAGCCCCCTCCCGCCGGCACCCGCGCTCTGCCGCGACTCGCTCCGATCTGCGTCCCGGGTTTTTTGCGTCACAACCGCGCGCCCCCTGCGTCTCACGCAGCTTTTCTGGGATTGCGCAATTCCCCTAATTTCGCTGCATGGGTCAGACGCCCCGGCTTTGGTTTGTGGCTTCTCCCCCCCGGGTTTTTTGCGAGTTTTGCCCGTCGTGCGCGTTTCTGCTGCCTTGCCGGCCCCCGGGGCCGCTGCACCCCCCAGCCCTGAGCTTAGCAAAGCCGTATCTGAACACGCCTTCTCTGTTTTTTCTTCACCCGCGCTCCCCGCCTGCTCCGCCGCAGCCTGGCTTCCCTGCTCCGTTGCCGCTGCATCGCGAGAAAGCGCCTCCCCCGATCCCTTTTTCTTCCCCCCCTGCTCTCCCCCCTCGGTCCTGAGTCCTCCATGCTCTCTGGGCTTTCTGGACGCTTTTTGGGAGTTTCCCAGGGTTTCTGGGTTTTGGGACCGGGTGTTTTAATAATATTTCTTGCTCTTTTTTCTCCAAGAGCATTTTCCACTCGGCCTTTTAAGGCCAGAGCTAATCTTTTCCTGGAGCCTTGCTCCCCCCTCTCTTGAGGGCCCCCCCCCCCCAGACGTCTGCTGCGTCTGTTGGGTTATTTCTTCCTGGCCTTTTAAGGCCAGAGCTAATTTTTTTTTTTTTGTATGTTTGTGTCACACCTTATAAGGTGGACAAAATTTCCCGTTGTTCCTGGGAAGGTGTGCCCCCATGTTCTTATTTTTCAGGCTTTCTTACCAAATCTGTTGTTCAGAGCAGTCTGGACGTCTCGGTCACTGTCCAGCAGATCACGAGAGGTGGACCCAGGGCGCCTTCTGGTTCCAGTCCGGGCTGTCCTGCTACGAATTCTCTTCGGCAGAAACTGAGAGGTGGAATTCTCAGTGACTGCTGTTTTTTTGCAGTCTCTGCTGGCTTTTTTTTTTCTTCTTCTCTCTCTTTTTCTTCAGGGCTTTGAAGGTGGTGGTGGTGCCCCCCTCCGAAAGGTTGTGGTGGTCAGAGCTCACCCAGTGGAAGCCAAATGTCCGGTTTATCTCCCCCGAAAGGTTTTGGTGATTCTGGTCCGTCCAGGGACGCCAAGTGTCCGGTTTATCTCGGCTGTTTGAGGGGCCTGGAAAGGCCCTGGGTGGCCTTGGGGCAGCCCGCGTATCGAAGGACGAGAAGAGGCTTCAGTTCTTCTTTCTGGTTTTATGTTTATTAATTGTTTATCTAAAAGATGTTCTTTCAGCCAGCAGAGATCTGCTCAGCAGTCAGCCATGGGCACACTGTCTCTGCCCTCCGGGCAGCCACGTATCTTTATACCCTTTGCTACGTATACAATATTTATCATTTTTCCCCAATACCATCTATTGTTATAACTCGGTGTACTCTCAGTAATAACCAATAGAAAGGTGCCACCGTGGCCAAAGAAGATGGAGGAGAGGAGGAAGAAGGAGGAGGACAGGACACGCCCCAATTCCTCCATCTTACTCCTCTAAACCCCCCTGTACATAAATCCTAAACCTTGTGTCTCACCCTCTAATTAACTAATCCCTTCACCATTCACCCCGTGAAGCCCTCATCCTTGTCGTCTCCTGTGTAGGGTTAAAGTCCAGCTACCAGACACTTCTGGCAACATTCCAGGAGTCCCGAGCCCCCCCAGGGTCTCGGAGGCTCAGCATCTCAGGACTGAGATCTTGAGATCCGACAAAAGTCACATGCCAACAAGGCCCTGAGACCTGAGAGCATTGCTAAGTTATTGTTTTCACAGGTGTTGTTTGCTGTATGCTCCATTGAGCCCAATGAGAAGAAGAAGGGGGCACCGTGCCCTTTTTGCAACAGTAGCCTTGGAAGGTGTCCCACCTCTTGGCTTGGCTGGACTTCTCCTGAGTTTTGGGTGGTCTCCCACAGAAGACCCTCACCTGCTTAACAACCATCATGATAGACAGACTGAGATGTAAGAAGCCTCTTCATCAAGAGACTGAGACATGAAATCCCTATGTGAGAAGGCTCCCTCTCACCTTCTTCCAGGGGCTGGGACTGAAACCCCTAATCCAGGGGAGGTGTGCAGAGAGGAAGGAAAGCTGCCCAAAGTGGAAAAAACTGTTTATTTAACAGGCAAAGCATTCACCAGCAAAAAAAATGAACAATATTAAACAAT
This sequence comes from Zonotrichia leucophrys gambelii, assembly GCF_028769735.1. NCBI lineage: Eukaryota > Metazoa > Chordata > Aves > Passeriformes > Passerellidae > Zonotrichia > Zonotrichia leucophrys. The sequence continues at coordinate 151,588 of NW_026992287.1, read as the reverse complement.
AAAACCTCTTGCCACTCAAGAAGAGATGACAAACTCAGAAAGTCCCCTTTGTGGGCTGTAACTCGGCTGACCCAGTCTCTTATCAGTCCTTCTGGCGCTGGAAATCCTGCTTCCCAGGCCCGACCTGGTGGGCCACAGGTGAGAGCTGTGGGTGCTTGTGCCAGACTGCAAGGCAAGATGTATTCTATTCCACAACCACTCGTCCCTGAGGAAGGGGGGGGGCAGGAGATGGGGGGACATCTGCTGATAATAGGCTATTGAATGTCACTGCCTGACTGATAAGAACTATAGCATCTTATTGTGAGATGCTCCACCCAGAGGGAAGAGCCAAGCATTCCTACCAGAGATATAATCTGGAAATTCTGGAATACCAGCAAAGCTTCTCCACTGGATTTCCCAGAGGAACAGCAGCTGCCTCTTCCACTACTGGATCTTCAGAGGAAGACTACACCCCTTTCTACAGGATCCCTGCTCCAACAGAACCACACCTGACACTCCAGGAGGACTGCAGCCACCATTTCAATTGGATTGCTACCAACACCCTGACCAACAGGGTGTCAGGTTGAGTTCTGACTCTGTCAGTGTTGTTTTAGTTTACTGCATTGTTTATTATATCCTTTTATTTTCTTCCCTATTAAAGAACTGTTATTTCCTGCTCCCAAGTAACTCAATTACACGATCATAGTGTTTTAGAAAATAGATCAGCCTCCAAAATTAAGAATTGTACTGACAATGCTAGCTGCTATATTTAGTTCAATTTAATAATGGACCCTATTTTCACTCTTATCAAAATAAAACTTTAAAGTGGATATTTTGGGAAAAATGCAGCAAGTTTTTTGCCTGAGAGCCCCTTAATTTAAAATTTATAGCAATTCTGGGGGGGTGTTTACATTCTCCATTTCAGGGGAGGCTCCTGCCTTCCTTAGCAGGCACTTGTCTTTCCGAAGACAGATTTTGGAGCCCAACGTGAGGCTCAAGGGCACAGAAACCAAAGGGGAATAACAGTTCTTGAGTAATCTAATTTTTTGTGTGCAGCTATAGAAATCTCATTAAGCAACACCATGTGGTCCAACTTACCCTGGTTTGGGCAGCACGTGATCATGGCTGTATTTCTCCCATTTGTAGGCCCTTATCTAAACATGTGTCCTATAACCAAGGCTTCTGTGGTTGTTATCCGGTTTGCTTTATGGGTGAATAAGGTGAGGAATTCATGGATTTTTAACTTCCTCTGGAAAGCAGGCACATGGATTCACAGCTATCACACACTAACTGTATGTTTTTGAGGTTACTTTAATAATGGCATCTGCTGTAAGGAAATGACACCGGGGGAAATTTTCTTTAACCCTTTGACCATCTCTTTGGGTCTGCCCCAGCAGTTTTTGAAGGGTTCAGATAAACTCTAAATACTAATGATATCATACAGTGGCTGGTGTTGCTGATAGGCCTGTTCTATTTAGCATTTAGAGAGAAGGGAAGAGTAACCTGGATTATCACCCTGACACCTACCCCAGAACCTGACACGGCACCAGAGCCTAGGGATGCTGCTGCCCCAGAGCCTGACCTTATCCCACAGCCCATCCCAGATATGAACTACCCTGACTGGGTAGGGGGTCTGGTGAGGGAGATGCATGAGATGGGCCAGATGCTGAAGGAATACACTTCCCCAGCTGGTAAGAAGGCCTCCCCCTGCCTCGAAGAGGAAGAATATAATAGTGCAGCAGCGGAACCCACAGATATTACAACTGTCCAGGTTCCAGCTGAACTGCAAGGGCAGTCACAGCCAGCAGCAGTTGCCCTTAGAAACAAGGAGATCTAAGATGAAAGCAGAGCACCCAGATAGGGGAGGGCCCTCACAACCAACAGGGGAGCCAGGGATTGCAATCATCACCGAGTCCCTGACGTATGAAAGTCTCTGTAATCTGCAACAAGACATTATACGATGGGGACGTGAGGCTTATACAACCTGGTTACTCTGCGTTGTTGTAGTGTGTTCGTTAAGTTCATTTAATTCCTCCCCCATTTTATGTATCTGCCCCCCCCCATTTTGTGTGAAATGGTTCTGCCCTCCTCAGTTTTCCCGCCACAGCCCTGCCAGTTCTATTGTCAATCTTTTAGGTTATATAATTCCTCCTCCCCTTTTTCCCTTATATGTATGCATTTTCTCCTCCCTGGGGCAAGTCAATCACCCCCCCACTCCACCTAGTATTCCAGAAGCTTCTCCTCTGTGGTGGTTTGACCAGGAAGAAGTGAGAATTCTGGGAGGCTGTGGTCAAACCAATGGATGCTCGGAGTTTGATATTGGCACCTGGTGTGACCAGTGCGGTTTGGACACACCTCCGAGAATACACAGGGGTTAAAAAGCAGAGCTTCGGCCCTGAGAGGCCTCTTGGGACATCGAGGCGAAGAGGTCAGATCTCCCTCCCCTGTCCAGCCGCTGCTGCTGGGCGGGGGAGGGGCAGCCATTTGGTAGGCCGGGGCCTGGACAGAGATGGGGGTGAGAAGGCCCTCGAGGATGGAAGGGTGGAGGAGCAGGCCCAAGAGACATTGGGCAGTTTTTCCCCCCCCCAGGAGGGAGAGAGAGAGAGTCGGCGTCTGAATGTGATAGTAGCCGGCCCAGGAGGAGAAAGGGGGGAGAAGGGTGCAGCCCGGCCGGCCGCAGCAGCAGCGCGTGTGGGAGTATCGGCGTCCTGGGACAGACAGAGACTGGAAGTTTTAACCCCTTTCTTACATGATTGGGGCCTTGCAAAAAAAATGCTGATCCTCCTCGGAGCTGAATAAGAAGGGAGATAGGAGATGAGATGAGACAAGGACCTGGCCCAAAGAATGTGGAGATGACTGAGTAGGGAGAGATGATTGGAGTGGCCTTTTGGCTGGACTTTTCTTGTGGCCATGGACTCAGTTTGTTCCTGTGACACAGAGACTTCATTTGGGGGGGAAGCAGTGCCTCAGAACCAGGAGGGTTCATCGTGGGGACCCCTCGGCCCCAGGGGGTTGGAAAAATATGGGGGGGACAGATGTCCCAAAGCAGAGACTGTGCCTTTTTGGAGTGAGACAAGGCATCCTTAAAAGACAACCCTAAAAGCAGTTCTGGTCCATGCACGGTGGTGAGAGCACTGGGCATGGAAGGAAGATGTCACAAGCGGCAAAAGGACTTTCCGGGCGGTGCCGAGTGACATTGGAAGCACAGAGGTTTCAGCGTGTTTCCAGGGGAAGCCTATGGAACAAGAAGGACTCCTCTCCTCTTCATGAACTGAAGTTTGAGTATACTAAAGGGTGGTGCCAGGCTGGGCAGTTGGTGTTTTGGGAGAATGTATCGGATTGGGAAAGTCAGGTAGTGGGGAGGAGGAAAGTGGTTTTTTGTAAGGTTTTCAATTTTTTTTTTCCTTTTCCTTATAGTTTTTCCCTATTTTCCTGTAGTTTAGGTAATAAAGTGTTCTTTATGTTTAAGCTGGAGCCTGTTTTGCTTATTCCTGGTCACATCTCCCAGCAGACACCAGGGTGAGGGCATTTTCATGGGGGCACTGGCTCTGCGCCAGGCTCAAACCATGACAGGGTGCCTTCCACCATCTGGGAACAGCACATGGCGAGCAGGTCCGTCTCACCCAGTTTAGGTGACCAGCCCCCTTCAGCGCTGGACAGCACTGGGCGATTGATTGGGTTCCCGAGACTGTCCAAGAGACAGACAAGTGACGAAGCAGTGGGGTCCATGAAGAGTCCACAGGGAAGGACCTGTGAAAATTTCACCAGTTAGTACAATGGGATCTTCGCAGAGTACATATGAGAGGGCACCCAGAGGGGACAGTAAAGCAAAGTCGAGAAAGGGCCTCAACTATAGGAATGGCAATCCCAAAAACATCTCCAAAGGGTTCCTTGGGAGAATGTTGAGATGATTTGCACATTCTCCCAGAGGTACTTAAGTACATGGATGCCCAGAGGGGGCAGTAAGGGAAAGTCAAGAAGGGATCTTGGCAATCCATGCCCAGAGGGAGCAATGAGGAAAAGTCAAGGAGTCTCGACAATAGGAATGATGGTTCCATAATAATCTTGTATCATCTGTGCCCACGGAGGGCAATAAGGGGATTCGAGAAGCAGTCTCGTGAACAGGGTACCAATGGTGTTCGCTTGGGAAAGGATTGGTTAAAGGGGAGCTGTGGAGGACCTGGAGGGGCTTCTCCTAAGTTACACTCCATTGACTCCTTCCCCTGTTCCTATGCCTGAACATAGATGCTCCTGAGGCTCTCCCTCCCTTTTCCCTGATTGGGCCTCACCTTGATACCGTGTGGAGACCAAGGTCAGCCAGGAGGCCCCTGGGGGAGAGAGCTGGACCTTGGGGGGAGGGTGTGTGTCTGAGAGGAGAACATCTCACCACGCGGCGGAATTAAACATCTATGGACATTATGCAAAAGTCTTTTTTGCTTCTTTACCCTGAACTTTATTAGCAGCAATTCAAGCTGAAACAGGGAGTGTGGAGGAATATAGGAGTCTATGTGATAAGTGTAATAAGTCACAATATATTTGTTCATTAATAGCTAGATGATGATTTAAATTAAAAAACAATAGCTAAATAGCTCTTGTTTAAGTAGGGTACCTATAGAGCCGTATGGGAAACTTTTAAGGGGTTGCTTGGGTTACAAACCCCCCCCCTCTGGTAACCAGATACAGCTACATCTGGTAATAATTACTAACCTTGTAGAATTGCTCGCTCTGCAAAAATTCTACCCCATAGATATAGGAGACTTTCTGAAACACATATGGTAACAATTATTAACCTTGCAAGAATGCTGAGCTTGGAAAAAATTAGACTTATAGATATGCCTTATAAGGAAAGCGGCCAAAGAGGAAGACTTGGGGCCTTCATCCCACGACCACCAGAAGGCAGAAAAAAGACCCCTTAGCAACCGGAGGAGCACGCGCAGAAAACAGACCACGCCATCCAGGAATCCGGAGAAAAAGGACAATAAAAAGCGAACTTGAAAGGGGGGAGGTGCGCGCCTAAGAGAGCAAAGTCTCCTGGCCGCCCAGCGCTGAATCTTGCTTATTCTTGCTTGCATAATAATAAAGATTATTGTACAGTTTGCAAATTTGGTCGATTCGTTTATCACAATTTGGTGCCGTGACTCGGATCTAGAGACAGGGTTGGTTTGAGAATTCGGGGGGGGGCGCCCCCACCCCTTTGGTGGCCCTGATGTTCTCAACCGACCCCCCCTCTGGACCGACGAACCTAAATTCGAGAATAAGCAAGGAAACACCGGTAACCCTGTAAACTTTGTGCATGAAGATCCGAGCGAAGACGAAGGACGCGTGAGTATATGGGTGAACCGCTCGGTTGGGGTTGGAATCCCAGGGCACAGTGAATGAGACGTCCAACTGCGGACGACGTGAGAGGGACCCTCCAGTAGTGTGTTTCTCGTAGCCCGCGAGGGAGCGAGCCATGACTGAGGGGTTTGTGTGTGTGTGCGTGGAGGTGCCTTGGAAGATGGGGCAGAAGGAAAGCAAGCCATCTGACCCCATGGGGGAGGGCCCCCGGTTACCCCCAATACCTAAGGATAGTCCGTTAGGATTAATGGTTAAGTATTGGGATGATTTTCCCTCCAGAAAAGGGAAGGATAAAGCAAAAATGATAAATTATTGCATGGTAGTATGGGGGGGTAAGAAACTGGATTCAGGAAATATATACTGGCCCGTTTTCGGATCCTCCGAGGCCTGGGTCTGTCAAGCCCTGAATATCTATGTGAATTCCAAAGAGCCAGAAAACCTGGAGGAGAGTGCTTATGCTAAATTATGGTTGGTAGGAAGTAATGAGCAAATAACTAGATTGCTCCCCCTTAAGGGAAGCCAAGGGGAAGAAGGTAGAAAGAAAAAGTCCCGAGTGGAGGAAGAGATTTCTATTTATCCTCCCCCATATGTACCATCACCAGCCCCAGCCCCCCCTGTATCCCTTCCAAACATTCCTCCGGCATCAGCCCCTGACAAACAGCAGGTCACAGACTCCTTGGATTACAGGAGACGTACTTGGAGCCAAATGAAAACAGTAATTGAGGAAGGAGAGAACAGTGGGTTGTTCCCTCTTAGGGAAATAGCATTAGGAGGACCTCAAGCTGGGATGGGGTTTGTCACTGTCCCCTTAAACTCAGGAGATGTCCGTGAGTTTAAGAAAGAGATGGGAAAATTATTAGAAGACCCTATAGGAGTAGCAGAAAGGGTGGATCAGTTCCTGGGACCAAATATATATACTTGGGTAGAGATACAGTCCATTCTAGGCATACTATTTACAACAGAGGAGAGAGGGATGATTAGAAGGGCAGGAATGAGAATTTGGGATGCCTAGCATGTTCAAGGTCCTGCGGCTGATGTCAAATGGCCCTTGCAAAATCCCAATTGGAATAATCAGGACCCCACCATCGTGGTCATATGCAGGACTTAAGCACTATTATAATCCAGGGCATACGAGAGGCTGTGCCCCGGGGACAAAATATAAGCAAGGCATTCAGAGAGTGCCAAGGAAAGGATGAGACCCCCACTGAATGGCTGGAGAGATTAAGGAAGAGTTTTCAGTTATACTCAGGGGTGGATCCAGAGACGCCTATGGGGCAAGCACTCCTGAAAACACAGTTTGTAGCTAAATCATGGGAAGATGTTCGAAAGAAATTAGAAAAGTTAGAGGATTGGCAGGACAGAGGACTTGATGAATTGCTTAGGGAGGCTCAGAAAGTATATGTTAGACGGGAGGAAGAAGCACATAAAAGGCAAGTTCGGATGATGGTGGCAGCAGTCAGGGAGGGACAGCGAAACAACGCTCCACCACAGGAAAGAAATGACATGAGGAGGGGTCCCCGGGATTTAGGAGGGCCCCCAGCTGGGGGGAGAGAAGGAACGGTGTGCTACTACTGTGGTGGGAAAGGACACATGAAGAGGGAATGTTGAAAGAGGCTTAGGGATGAGAAAATGTTCAAAGAGGATTAGGGGGGTCAAGGGCTCTATTTATTGGGGACTCAAATGTCATCAGAGCCCTTGGTAAAACTTAAAGTGGGTCCCCAGCAAACCCCCATAACCTTCCTTGTAGACACGGGGGCCGAGAGATCAACAGTTTAGTCTTTGCCCCCGGGATGTAAGATTTCGCCTTTAACAGTACAGGTTATTGGGGCAAAAGGGGAACCCTTCAAGGTTCCTGTAATTAAAGATGTCTTAATAGAATCAGAAAAAAATAGGGATAGGATCCTTGCTACTAGTTCCTGAAGCCGATTACAATTTATTAGGTAGGGATTTAATGGTGGAATTAGGAATAAATATAAATATTGAAGAAAAACAGTTGAAAGTCAGACTGTGCCCCCTACGGGCCACTGACAAAGAGAAGATAAATCCGGAGGTTTGGTATACCCCTGACACAGCAGGGAGACTGAATATAGAGCCTTTCACAGTTATTATCCAAAACCCGGAAATCCCGGTGAGGATAAAACAATATCCCACGTCAGACGATGGGCGAAGGGGACTAAAACCAGAAATAGAATGGTTAATACAACAAGGGCTCTTGGAACCTTGTATGTCTCCCTTCAACACCCCCATCTTACCTGTAAAAAAACCAGATGAGAAATACCGACTAATACATGATTTAAGGGAAATAAATAAGAGAACTATTGCCCGGTTCCCTGTAGCAGCTAATCCCCATACATTGCTCAGTCAATTGAAACCTGATGACCAATGGTATAGTGTTATAGATTTAAAAGACGCCTTTTGGGCATGCCCCTTGAAGGAAGAATGCAGGGACTATTTTGCATTCGAATGGGAAGATCCCGATACCCACCGAAAGCACCAACTAAGGTGGACCGTGCTCCCACAGGGATATACTGAGTCCCCGAATTTATTTAGGCATGCATTATAACAGATAATGAAAACCTATACCCAAAACCCGGGAATAACCCTTGTTCAATATGTAGATGATCTGTTAATAGCTGGAAAGAGTGAGGAAGCAGTTAGGGAAGAAAGCATTAAGCTTTTAAACTTTTTGAGCATTCAGGGCCTGAAGGTGTCCAAAAATATATTGCAATTCGTAGAAGAAGAAGTGAAGTACCTGGGATACCAACTCAGTAAAGGAACTAAAACACTAGATCCAGAGAGGGTTAAGGGAATCCCCTCCCTTCCCCCCCCAAGAAATAAGAGACAAATTAGACAGCTATTGGGTCTCGTAGGATACTGCAGACAATGGATTGAAAACTTTAGTGGCAAGGTAAAATTCTTGTATGAAAAACTAACTACTGAAGGTTTGATTAAATGGACTGAAAAGGATGATGAATCATTAGAACAACTAAAAGAGGAATTGGCTAATGCCCCGGTGCTAAGCCTCCCCGATGTTAGGAGACCTTTTTATTTGTTCATTAACACTGAGGCAGGAGTAGCATTTGGGGTACTGGCTCAGGACTGGGCCAGCAGTCGAAAACCAGTAGCATACATTTCTAAATTACTGGATCCAGTAAGTAGGGGATGGCCAACATGCTTGCAGATTATAGTAGCCACAGTCCTCTTAGTGGAGGAAGCTCTCAAAATTACCTATGGAGGAGAACTGAAAGTTTTTACTCCCCATAATATACGGGCAGTATTGCAACAAAAGGCAGAAAAATGGATAACAGACTCCAGACTTTTGAAATATGAGGGCATTTTACTGTCATCCCCTCGGTTGATACTTGAAACCACCTCTCTGCAAAACCCTGCTGAATTCCTGTTTGGAGATCCACAGGAGAATTTAACTCATGATTGCTTACATAGCATAGAGAAACAAACAAAAATTAGACTGGATCTCAAAGAGGAAGAACTGGAAGAGGGAGAAAGGTTATTTGTGGATGGTTCCTCTAGGGTTGTTGAGGGAAAGCGAACCTCGGGATATGCCATTGTGGGAGGTGAAAATTTAGAAATAATAGAATCCGGCCCTCTGAGTCCTAGTTGGTCAGCCCAGGCCTGTGAGCTTTATGCGGTATTGCGGGCTCTGAAATTCTTGGAAGCTAAGGATGGGACCATCTATACGGATTCAAAGTATGCCTTTGCAGTGATACATACTTTTGGAAAAATTTGGGAAGAAAGAGGGTTAATAAATTCCCAAGGAAAAGAATTAATACATCGGGAACTAATCACTCAGGTATTACAAGCGTTAAGAGGCCCAAAGAGAATAGCAATAGTACATGTTAAAGGACATCAAAAGGGTCCCTCCCATCTGATCAGAGGAAACAACATAGCAGACAGAGAAGCAAAGAAAGCCGCCCTCAGAAAATTTCAGGAGCAGGGAACAAGGAGAATGCGAGATGATGAAAGAGTTTGTGTCCTGAGCTTCACAGCCCAGGAAAAGGAAAAATTAGACAGAATGGGAATAAAAGAGAATGAGGGTATTCGAAAATTACCAGACGATAGGGAAGTGCTGCCAAAATCTGTAGCTCAGAGGATAGTGCAGCAGTTACATGAAAAGACTCACTGGGGAACTCAAGCCTTAGTAGATCAGTTTACTATTAAGTATATGTGTATAGGGATTTATGATATAGCAAAACAAGTAGTTAGGGGTTGTATAACATGCCAGAGGGTTAATAGGCATCAAGCTCGAGAAAGGATTCCAGGAGGAAGGGAATTAGCACACCGACCTTTTTCACATGTACAAGTAGATTTCACCGAGCTACCGAAAGTAGGGAGGTACAAGTACTTATTGGTACTAGTAGATCATCTAACCCACTTTGTAGAAGCATATCCTACATCACGGGCTACTGCAAACGTAGTGATTAAAACCTTACTGGAAGAAATAATCCCTAGGTATGGATTAGTAGAAATATTAGACTCTGATAGAGGCCCCCATTTCGCAAATAAAGTACTAAAAGAGGTAACCATGGCCTTAGGTACTAAATGGAAATATCACACCCCTTGGCACCCTCAAAGCTCAGGGAGGGTAGAAAGGGCAAATGGAGAAATCAAGGAGCAACTCACTAAACTTATGGTGGAAACTAAAATGTCGTGGGTCAGATGTTTACCCCTGGCACTGCTAAACATTAGAACCCAACCTAGGACGGATGTGGGAATTTCTCCTTTTGAAATGCTCTATGGAATGCCTTACGACTTAGAGCTACCAGGAAACCATCCCTGTATCCAAGATAGTCAAATTCAGAGTTACATACAACAGCTAATGAAACGAAGGGAGGAATTAAAATGAAAAGGGCTATTGGTACAAAGGCCCCCTTTGGACATAGCAATGCACAAGCTTAAACCTGGAGATAGAGTCCTAATTAAAACTTGGAAAGAGACCTCCCTAACACCTCAATGGGAAGGTCCCTATGTTGTTCTGTTTACCACAGAGACAGCCGTCCGAACTGCTGAAAAAGGCTGGACACATGCCAGTCGAGTGAAAGGACCCATCACTGCAGACACCCCTTGGGAGGTGACCAGTCGCCCTGGAGATCTACGATTGACTCTTAGGAAAACATCAGAACGCGTAACAACTGGTAATATGAATGACTGAGAGGGAGAAACACCGACTGCAGCTACTGGTCAGAGACAATATTCAAAGGGTGGGAAAGGAACTGAAGTGTCCTCTTATTTGGCACACATGGGATGATCTGATATCAGTGGCTGAGGTCCTTGCTGAGATAAGGCGGCCACTGTCTAACAGACCTGGGTGCATTAAATGTGGTGATCCCATCTGTAGGGCATGGATAAAAATATTTTGCGGGGGATGTAGGCTCAAATGGTGGGTTTTCCAATCACAATTAGGTGGGGGTATCTGGTGTCATACTTGTGATTGGGGTTGGAGGAGGGAAAACCCTTACACGGCTCTAAGCAAATTTGCAACAGCCCCAAGACAAAGAGAAATCCCTTATAGGAAAGCAATAGCATTAATTGAAAATATAGAGCAGAGGAGACATTGGGCTCTGGCCTGGGCAATACATCACCAATCATATAGGATCATCTGCCAAAATCAGAGTGTGATATTAGACCAGGTGTGTGAAGGGAAAAAGATTCATGTCCCCATAGAGTGGCAAGTTGAGCCCCGAAATTGGGATAGTACCGTACGTCGCTACTTCCGAATATATAAGAAACGAGCCCGTAAGGCTCGGAGGAAAAAACCAGACAGTGGGACTCAGGCCCTGTAAAGCTCACTAGGAACGGCAGAGAATCTGCCATAAAATAAGAGAGATCCTTTGCCTGGAGGCCTGGCAGCCTGCCCTTAGGAGTGGGGGCAGGAACGAAAGAAATAGCCCAAATAATGCACCCCCTGAAGACTACCCCTGCTGCCGAGAAGATAATGATCCCTGCAGACCGATGCACCCGGGCTGGCAGGCGAGGCAGAGAGGTAAGGAGGAGTGGGGGAGAGCAACGGGCCACAGGAACAGGAACGGAGCACAGGAATGCTCCAGGTAAAAGAGATATGGTTATAAGAGGTGAACAAAATTTGTTGCTAGGACCCTGCCCTGCTTGGCGAGCTATTTTTATCATTATAATCCTGAGCTTCCCGACTGCCTGGGGAAACCCCCATCAGCCTTATAAAGGGAACAAGATCCTAGTCAAATGGACCCTGATCACTGACGGGTCTCAGGTCTTTTTGCAATTTACCGGATCTATGGGAAATACCACAGGTTTGAGTTTACAAACTTTAGTTCTGCATGACGGTCTGCCGTATGCCAAACACGAATGGAAGAGGCAGAAAACTTGGGAGCTTCAAGGAGTAGTGGGAGAACAAATTAATATTGGATGTCGAATGGTTATTGGATCAGACTATATTAACACAATCTCAATCAGTGTTTCCATGGGTCAGGAGGATAAACAAATAAATTGTGAATACCCAGCACGAGACTGCTGGCAAAACTTCACATTAACTCACACGGCAGATGTAGTCTGTCTCTGGACAAAAGATACACAGGGCCTTTCCTTTAAATTCATAATAGATATTAAAACACAATCTACCACTACTAAACCTCACATTATCACCATTTCACCTACACCACCGGTCACACTCACACCAAAAATTTTCAAAATAGGACCTTATATAATCAGAAAAACTGGTCAACAACAAATATTATTCAATCCAGCATGGTCTCTCAAACAGGTCGAACTGCTGATGCAGACCAATGTTTCAGAAATCCAGCCAGCTTGTTCTCCGTTTTTGCAAACATCCTTTGAAGGCTGGACTACTTGGCTCAGGAAACGCAGCTCTTTTAAAACAAGGAAACTTAGAGATGTGACTGGTGTTCTAGGCACAGGACTGGGAATTCTGAATAGCATCGATTCGGAGGTACTAATGAACAAACTGGCTGCTACGGCCAGAGATCTGTCCAAATTACAGCACCCACTGAGGTCATCTCTACTGGCTTTGGGGACACACCAGTGGACGTTGTCAAACATTTTGCCAAATTGGGAAAGAGTAAATGTGAACGATCGCAAATTGGTGATTGATGCACTTGGTGCCACACAAAATAATGTCTCCTTAGCCCTCAGCTGTATCCAGGCACAATTATGGATGCAGTCAGTCTCTGCTGCAATTAGAAGAGAGGGCGAGGAAGGCACTTTCCCCACAGAAATTCGGAAAATAATTTGGGACAATGCCACTGAGTTTGAAAGGGAATTCCAATCCTGGTGGAAACTGGTGAATTTTACCTATAACCCTATTTCTAATACAGTCACTGCCTTTGTCTTGACCATACAAAATGCCTCTGTACATCTAGTTTTTCCTGTCATTGCATTAGGAATAAACCATGATGGAGTTGTCCTCTATCCTACAGAACATAGAGGATGGGCCTGTCAGTTTTGTGACAAATGGCAAACTGTTGACTTGGAATCTTGTATTGTACGAGAACAGTTGGGGTTCATCTGCGAGGGCGATGTAATTATAGCTCAAGATATCGGTTTGGACACAGAGCAAAACATTCGCCATTTTGAGATTCACCCTAACGAGGTTTCTAAAACAGTTCTTATATACATAGGCAATGGGTGCAAGTGTTTTAGAACTCTCTGTGATTTTGTGCTAGTAGATAATGTTATGGTGGATACAAAGAATCACTCAAACTTCTGTGCTTGTAACTTCACCAAGATTACAGGGTGTGACACCACTTATGAAGCTACAGTTACCTCTCACCACCTATTACAATCCAACTACACGCTGATTCACAAGCTAATGCCCACCCCGATTGGGATGAACTTCACCCTAGTGAGACAACTATTGTTTCACCAGGATCTGATAAAAATTCTTGAGAAAATCAGGAAAAGCGGACAGAAGACCCTAGTAACTGTTCAACATGATGTAGAGAAAATACACCAGGTAGTAGAAAGAGTGAAGCAAGATAGTAATTATAGGTGGTGGGACACCCTGTTCGGATGGTCACCTACTGCCACAGGTGTCTTAAACAGTATGTGCCATCCCATTGTCGTTCTTTTAATTCTGATTGTACTAGGATTTATTTTGTCAGCAGTTCAATTTGTTATGAATTGGAATATGATGAAAAGACTAAAGAAATTAGCAGGTATAATTAATGCACAGAGCTTAACTGATGAAATAGACCATTTAGCGCTTGCTAGGAAGGAGCTAAAAAAGTTTAATGAACAAAATTGGTAAAAAGAGAAATGGGGGATTGTAATAAGTAACAATATATTTGTTCATTAATAGCTAGATTATGATTTAAATTATAAAACAATAGCTAAATAGCTCTTGTTTAAGTAGGGTACCTATAGAGCCGTATGGGAAACTTTTAAGGGGTTGCTTGGGTTACAAACCCCCCCCTCTGGTAACCAGATACAGCTACATCTGGTAATAATTACTAACCTTGTAGAATTGCTCGCTCTGCAAAAATTCTACCCCATAGATATAGGAGACTTTCTGAAACACATATGGTAACAATTATTAACCTTGCAAGAATGCTGAGCTTGGAAAAAATTAGGCTTATAGATATGCCTTATAAGGAAAGCGGCCAAAGAGGAAGACTTGGGGCCTTCATCCCACGACCACCAGAAGGCAGAAAAAAGACCCCTTAGCAACCGGAGGAGCACGCGCAGAAAACAGACCACGCCATCCAGGAATCCGGAGAAAAAGGACAATAAAAAGCGAACTTGAAAGGGGGGAGGTGCGCGCCTAAGAGAGCAAAGTCTCCTGGCCGCCCAGCGCTGAATCTTGCTTATTCTTGCTTGCATAATAATAAAGATTATTGTACAGTTTGCAAATTTGGTCGATTCGTTTATCACAGTAAGGAAAGATAAGAGAAACAGTGAGGATTGGAATGTTCTCCAATATCTTCCTCCACCTTATCGTCAAAACCTGCAACCTAATACAGAGCAGGCTACAGGTCATTTGTTTCCCCAGCTTCCAGGATAGGGAGAACAGGGAGGTATTGCTCCTACAGCCCCCACTGCTTCCCAGGCCATTATGGAGCCAGGGTGGAGAATTTGGGTTTTTCCCCTTACTACTGAGGATTTAAGGGGGTTTCTCTGTTGTGAGGACTCCCGAGGCCAGGTGCAGAAATGCGGGACCGTTAACACGGGCTGGGGACCTGTGGGGGAGGTGCTACACCAAGCAGAGGCTGTAGGACAGCCGGGGGCACAGCACCAGACACTGCCACCTCCAGGCAGGTACGTTAGTGGCCCCCTGGCCCCCATGAGGCTGCGGGATGCCCCATCTGCCTGCCCATCACAGTGGCGACATCAGCTATACCCACCAGCTGAGCTGAGCTAGGACCTGGTGCTTTACAGAGTTCATGTTGCTGGGAAAGCTACCTAGGGGCCTGGATGGGTATGTTGGGGGAGGTGCGTCTGGACACTGCAGCAGGACAGGGACTGGCTTTGGTATATGGTGTAAAGTACAATTTGTCACCAAAGCCTGGCCTGATACAAGAAAGGATTTTGTTTGAGTCACCAGAGAAACAAATGATTTTGCAGAAAGCTCGGCAGCTGTTGGAGAATGAGAACCCACAGGCAGCAGGAGCATGGGCTGGAGAAAAGGCAGAATAAGTCTCTGGGGGTGACACAAGAGGACCCTTTAGAGGAGGAAGTCTGTAGCAATGAAGACACTGACCCCCTTGCTTGTTCAAAGGAGAGTCAAGTTAATTACCAGCAATACAAGGCCTTATATACTGTACGACTATGCTATATAGGTGGCCATTAAATCTTAGTATGTACGGTATAGGTGGCCTTTGAGCCATAGTAAAATATATGTATTGTATAAGTGGCCTATGAGTCTCGGTAAAATATATGTATTGTATAAGTGGCCTTGCCCTGATTCTAATTATTCTAAATGGTCTGCAGCTGTGATGTCCTTAATTGGGCAGCAGCTGTGGCTAGTGAAGATAACTGGGATAAAAGGGGGTGGCTTGGCTGGTCAGGGAGAGTTTTGGAGAAGCCCTGATGAAGGAGCTGGAACAACACTTCTGTGAAGAGCTGCTTGTGGGAAAACCACCCAGAAGGTATGGGACTCTAGAAATATGATAACAACAGTATAACAACGACAATGCTAGGCTTTTATACTGTACTAAAAATATGCGATGCAAGGCTTTATACTGTGCTAAAAATACTCTGGCTAAAATTATACTTGTTAGCATAGTTGAAAATTTAAACAAACACACATTTGCCACTTGCCACATCTCCTTTGTTGCTGTCTACACGTTCCTCTGACCAACATGCACTCTGATCAAGCATTGTCCATGTGAAGCTTACATTACTTGTTTTTGTCTTCATGCCAGCTGTACATTTCCCAAAGTGCTTTTGGTGAATTGTCAGAAAGCAAAAGTGAACAAAGTGAGCAAAGGCCTTTTGCTTATTCTATGAGACTTTTCTTGTCTCCCACAGAAGTCCACCAGTTAAAGGAAATGAATTGTTAATGGTGTCAGGATTTCCTGTTATACCAGGGAATCACCACACTGGAACCCTTGATAACGTGCGGTGTGGGTCTGGACCGAGAAGTATATTTCTTAGTAGACACAGGAACCTCTCGATCTACTTTGAATTTTATGCCAGAAGTGGGGACAATTGTCTAAATGTTCTTTTGATTGTTTTGGGGGTAGGTGGGAAAGTGGGTGTGTTTTATTTAACCACTATTGGTGGATGTGGGGGATGGATTTTGTTATAGATGAGTAATGAGATGATTAGCTCTCACAAGTAAGGGATTATTATTGTGTGTATGTTAAGAGAAGCTTTATTGATATATGATTATGTTATTGTGGTTTGTTGTTTAGATAGCCTCTGTTTTCCCATTAGTCCCCTTTTCCCCCCTCTCTGTATTGTTGCAACTGGACAGCCTGGGTTGTCTGGGACAGGTAGAAAGAAGGCATGTACATGTGCGCCTTGCATTGGGCAGTTGGGAATGGGAAAACCTTGTTGCTGGGGGACATGGCATTGTCGCAGTGCCTCTCCGAGTGTGTGCTCGAAACCACCCCGGCTTGCTCTGGTACAGCGAGCAATGAGGGACACTCTCCTGTTCCTCAGGAGGTCAGGAGAGCAGCACAATGTAGGTAGAAGAAGGAGAGTGGACTCCAGTTAGGGGCAAAGTCCAGGTTTATCCCGGAGCTCAAATGAGGTCCCAAACCCAGGGAATCCAGCACACTGAAAACCCCGATTTGGGGGTCTGCAGGGTGTTAAAAAGGCGGGAGTAAACCAGGGAGGGGTTTGCCCGCCTGCCAATGGAGATACAGGAGGGCGTGGGTACCAGGGAAACAAGCAGGTAGGGGGACCAATAAGGGCCACCCGAGGGAGGGGCCCTGGTGCCTGAACCTATCGCTCGATGCCCCTGGTAGAAGTTTCTAGAGGGAGGAGATGGACTGTTGAGTGAAGGACAGGATACCGGGGAGGGGTTAAGGGACGGATTCAGCCAGTTTTGGGGAGCAGGGGGAGGAGGCAGGGAGATTGACATTAACAAGAAGGGAGGAGGCAGCAGGGGCAGAACCATTATAACTGGGGGGAAACTGGGATAAACCAAAGTACAACTTAATGCAACTCAAACATATAAGAACACAATACAACACGGCATGAAAAAACCCGACCTCCAATCAAGTTGGAAGAAAGTAGCCTCCACCAATCAACAGCAAAGAAGAGCAGACTGACAGCCTTTGGGAGGGGGCAGGGTTGCCTGACGCAATCTCCAGGGGTATAAAAGGTGGAGCATCCATTTTGTAGACGAGCACATGGCAGCTGGTCGTGCGGCCCCAGTGTCCCCGTCCTTTTTCCTTATTCAGTCTTTTGTTGTATTTTGTTAAGGTTTAATAAACCTTTAAACTTTAAAAAGTGAGCATCGTTTCTCACAGTTTGAAATGTATGAGTTTCTGTTTGTTCTTAGTTGTGATTGTGGTTTGCTAGGAGGGGATTTGATGACTAAATTGGGAATGCGGGTTAGTGTTGTGAGGGGTGATGGGGAGGCTAGCACTGGTGTGATGCTAAAGTCAACTCAGAAGTGTGGTGTCCTGGATTGCCAAGCAAATTGTATTCTATTTGCCATCTGTATGGCAGTTGTCTTCTGCTTAGTGAGCAGTTTTCCTTATTTCTTCCACAACCATTCCTCCCTCGGGGGAGACAGCTGCTGATAATAGGCTATTGAATGTCATTGCATGACTGATAAGAGCCATAGCATCCCATTGTAAGATGCTCCGCCCAGAGGGGAGAGCCAAGCATTCCTACCAGAGATATAATCTGGGCATTCTGGAATACCAGCACAGCTTCTCCACAGGATTTCCCCAGAGGAACTGGATCTTCAGAGGAAGAATACACCCTTTTCTACAGGATCCCTGCTCCAACAGAACCACACCTGACACTCCAGGAGGACTGCAGCCACATTTCCAATTGGATTGCTACCAACACCCTGGCCAACAGGGTGTCAGGTTGAGTTCTGACTCTGTCAATGTTGTTTTAGTTTACTGCATTGTTTATTATATCCTTTTATTTTCTTCCCTATTAAAGAACTGTTATTTCCTGCTCCCATATTTTTGCCTGAGAGCCCCCCTTAATTTCAAATTTATACCAATTCAGAAGGAAGGGATTTACATTTTTCCATTTCAGGGGAGGCTCCTGCCTTCCTTAGTAGATGCCTGTCTTTCCAAACCAAGACATGTGGGTAATCCCAGGTGAAAGGAATAAGATGAATGTGTCTATAGACTGGGTGAGTCTGCCTGTAGATGAGACTAGAGATTGATAGATACCACAGTAACAAAAAGGAACCATAAAATTCAGAGGAATGTTACTAATTGACAAGAAATATTGCTCAACAAAGGCCATGTTAAATTCCTGGATTTAAAGAACAATAGAGATATGAAAAGGGAGGGGGTTACATATTAAAGGGACATGTAGTAGGCGTTTCGGGAAGTCTGTACCAACCAAGTACCTCAGCCAATGGGTAAAGAGAGATGGAAATGTGGCTGGGAAATGACGCTGCATTTTGACAGATCCCGGGGCCTCTCCCTTTATTTGAAGAAAGTAACAGGACTCCTCTGTCTCCTTTTTGGGCTTAAATGCCTGGTGTTGTGATATTTTTCCAGGCAAGTGGGGACTCATCTGGGATCCTTCCACTATTACATTAATAACCCGTAATGTTCGTATGTCTGAGACATAATACACGACAAACTCCCATTGGTCATCAGCAAACAGCCCGATTTATTGTTCAGGGTCTTCTTTTATAGCCCATTCAAAACTCCTGGGTCGGGACAGGTCATTGGTCTATCTGTGTGCCCCCAGACTCTGAACCAATAAGATGCCCGTGTCCTAGGAGAGCTTCCATTGGCTGTGAGCTTCTGTCAGTCAGCCCAGAGGATGGTTCATGGAGCTGAGCTGGGCTCCTTATTATAACTTGACTAATGCTAATGCAACACTTTCACCATCTAAGAACAGCACACGGCAAGCGGAACTGAAGGTGTGCTTCGCCCAGTTTCAGTGAGCAGCTCCCTTGGGTGATGGCTGGCATCGGGTGATTGATTGGGTTCCTGAGACTGTCCTAGAGACAGACAAGTGGCTGACATGGGGGGGTCCATGAAGAGTCCATATGGAAGGACCACTGAAAATCTCACCAGAGAGTACAGTGAGATCTTTGGGGAGTGTACTGGGGTGACTGTATGATGCCCATATCCCCATTCATCTGTTTAGCCCAGAAATAAGTTTTAGACCTTAAAGACTGGTTTCAAGAATGAAGGGGGTGTTTTGCGGAGATAAACAAAACTCCACAACTTTATGAAAGTTGTAAAGCCAGTATGTTTATTACAGCACTGGACGCATGTGGAGATTACTCTCATTAAAAGACATGCATACTTCTGGGAACTTCAGGTCCCTTTTTGTACGTTTTGAAATAAACAGGGCCAGGAGACTTCTTCTCCTTTATAATGCCTTTATTAAAAGTGATCAGCTCAGGATTGGGCAGCTCGGCGGGGCTGCAGACTCCCGTTGCGTCTCCCAGGGCAACTCAGAGGAGGAGGATAAGCACAGCTCTGTCCACTAGGGGCAGAGCTGAGGAATCACGTCCTCGTGGTAGCCTTTAGGGCGTGGTGTTCCCGTCAGATGTTGTCCGTCCCGGCCCAGTCGGCTCAGTCTCACCGCTGGGGACGACTCCCATGGTCAGGGCGAGAGGGACTCCGGTGGTGTTCCGCATCTCTGCAGGCTCAGCACTCGGCTCCTCCGTCCAGACATCACTCCAGTCTCTCAACTCTTAGGTGGCTCGTTGTTTTTGGGGTTTTCTCAGTACGTTTGGAGCCGTATTCTCCCACAGCATGATGGTCTTGGAGTCACTTTGCATAACCCCCCCCCACCCTCTCAGGTCTCTTCACCCTTCTGAGAAAAGTACACCTTAGGCTCGGGCAAGGCTCTGCTAATACAAAAGGAGCGATTAGCTACAGCGACCTGTGATTACAATAACAAAACACGCAGAACTTTGGCAGGGACAGTGATCTGGCTGCCTTTTTGTAACTTTTTCTCACAAAAAAAATTAACAGAATTTTTGTTCATAACACATTTCATCTAAATCAGAATGGATTTCTACTCTGTCTCGGGGGGGGAGAGGAGAAGCTTGGAGTTTGTTATCAGAAATTTTACTTGCTCCCCCACATCCTTCTGCTAGACTATGTTGTCTGCAGCACGGAGAGACGACCGGGAGAAAGCTTGCCTTTGCTTTTGGATAGCTTTTAGCTAGTTGAGGCAGAGACGTTGCCTGGACTGTGGTTTTTCTTTTTCTTTGAACTGTTTAAACCTACTCTGGACTGAAGAGTCCGAAGAACACCGGGAGCTCACACCTGTGGCCCACCAGGACTGAGCCTGGGCCGCGGCATTTCCAACACTGGAGGGACTTGAAATAAACAGGGCCAGGAGACGACTTCTCCTTTTTAATGCCTTTATTAAAAGTGATCAGCTCAGGATTGGGCAGCTTGGCAGGGCTGCAGTCCCCGTTGTGTCTCCCAGGGCAACTCAGAGGAGGAGGATATGCGCAGCTCTGTCCACTAGGGGCAGAGCCGGGGGATCCAGTCCCTGTGGGAGCCTCTAGGGCGTGATGTCCCTGTCAGGTGTTGTTTTGGCGGTGCGGTCCCCCCTCAGTCTCGGTGCTGGGGACGATTCCCATGGTCAGGGCGAGAGGGACTCCGCATCTCTGCAGGCTCAGCAATAGGCTCCTCATGTCCAGACATCACTTTAGTCTCTCAGTTCTTATTTGGCTCGTTGTTTTTGGGGTTTTCTCGTTGCATTTCGAGTCGGGGTCCCAAAAGCATGCTGGTCTTGGAGTCACTTTGCATAACCCCCCCCACCCTCTCAGGTGTCTTCCCTATGTTGGAAGAGCGCGCTGCCTCGGGGAAGGGCCATCCACCGCACCCAGCCAGGCCTCTTACTAATACAAAAGAGGAGATAAGCCTCAACGACCCGGTATTACAATAACAAAGCACTAAGAACCCCGGCAGAGGCAGATCCGGCTGCGTCCCTGTAACTCCCTCTCACAAAAAAAATATTAACCGAATTTTTGTTCATAACAGGAATGATAACAGACTGGGTGAGCCGAGCTGCAATCCACAAAAAGGACTTTCTGAGTTTGCCATCTCTTCAGATTGGCAAGAGGTTTTTTTGTTTAGTATTGTTCATTTTTTGTGCTGGTGAATGCTTTGCCTGTTAAATAAACAGTTTTTTCTCCCTTTTCTCCTAGGAAATCTTTTTCTGAACCAGTTAGGGGAGGGGCCACTTGAATTTGCTTTCTAGAGGAACCCCTTTGGCAGTTTTCTCTCAAATTTGCCCTAAACCAGGACAGGGAGTAAACCTGAGAAGGCACCTATGGAGGGTAGCACAGTAAAGCTGGGAAAGGGTCCTGGTAAAAAGGATGAAGATTCTGAAATATCTCTTAAGTGTCTCTAGGGAGAATGTTGAGGTAGTTTGCACATTCTGACAGAGGTAATTAAGGACATGGATGCCCAAGGAGGCTGTCACGATCCGTCCTTACAAATGGGTTTTCTGATGGTTTGTGGATTCGATCTCAGGGTGCAAAAAACTGACAAGGTACAAAGGATTTGCAGAGATAATCATAACAAATGCGCCTTTATTGAATGACCACAGCAAAATGTGATCAAGGGATTAAGGGAGAGAAAAAGATAGAGAAAAGTGAGAGAAAAGAGGGAGAGAGAGAGAGGGGGAGATATAGCTACCAAATGTAGAGACAAAGTCCTTTGGTCCAGTCCAGCCGAGGATCTACCTGTTAGGTCGGGGAGATCTCAAAATCTCTAGCTAACTCAGAGGTTTTTATTATGATAACTCTATTGGAAATTGTGAGGGGCAGGGAGGGGGAACAGATACAATAAGGAATAGATGTAACAGGTAGTCCATGTTAGCAGCAGTAAGCGAGAGCCATTGTTTTCTTAGTCCAGTGGTCACAACTTGAAGGCAAACATCTCGCTTTGGTCAGCTTGCCTCCCCCATAAACCTCTCCTGGGTTAGGGTTTTCAGTCCCAGTCCTTGGAAGGAGGAGAGAGGCCTTTTCACATGGGGGTTTCATGTCTCAGTCTTTGATGGAAAAGCTTCTTACATCTCAGTTTGTCTGTCACGGTGGTTGCAAACGAGTGAGAGGGGTCTTCTGTCGGGCACTGAAATAAACAGGGCCAGGAGACTTCTTCTCCTTTTTAATGCCTTTATTAAAAGTGATCAGCTCAGGATTGGGCAGCTTGGCAGGGCTGCAGTCCCCGTCGTGTCTCCCAGGGTGACTCAGAGGAGGAGGATAAGCACAGCTCTGTCCGCTAGAGGCAGAGCCGGGAGATCCGGTCCTCGTGGGAGCCTTTAGGGCGTGATGTCCCTGTCAGATCTTGGTCCTCTCAGCCTCGTCGGCCCAGTCTCGCTGCCAGGGGCGACTCCCATGGTCAGGGCGAGAGGGACTCCGCATCTCTGCAGGCTCAGCAATCGGCTCCTCATGTCCAGACATCACTTTAGTCTCTCAATTCTTATTTGGCTCATTGTTTTTGGGGTTTTCTCTGTGCATTTGGAGCTGTAGTCCCCCACAGCATGCTGGTCCTGGAGTCACTTTGCATAACCCCCCCCTCTAGGTCTCTTCTCCTCACTGTTTGGGAAGGTGTTACTGTCTCGGAGAAGGGCCATTACCTCGCCCCAGCCAGGGCTTTTACTAAGACAAAAACAACTATTAACAACAACGACCCGTAATTGCAATAACAAAGCACGAAGAACCCTGGCAGAGACAGAGATCTGGCTGCCTCCCTGTAACTCTTTCTCACAAAAAAAATATTAACCGAATTTTTGTTCATAACAGGCACCACCCAGAACTCAGGAGAAGTCCAGCCAGCCCGAGAGGTGGGACAACTTCCAAGGCTATTATTGCAAAAAGGGCACGGTGCCCCCTTCTTCTTCTCATAGGGCTCAGTATAGCATACAGCAAACAACACCTGTGAACAATAGCTTAGCACTGTGCTCAGGTCGCGGGGCCCTTGGCGTGTGTAACTTTCTCCCACAGAGCCAGAGATTTAAGACGGGGGGGTCTTCTCTTCAGTGGTCCCCAAATGACGATCGTGAGGCAGATGAGGGAAAATTTGGACGGACTCACACAGAGGCCAGTAAGGGAAAGTTGAGAAAGGGTCTCCAAAATCCATGCCGGGAAGGGCAATAAAGGGAATCAAGAAAGGGTCTCGGCAATCCATGCCCAGGGGGGCAGTTGTCAGGGGCTGGAATGGTTCATGCCTTAAACATTGTTACAAAGGAGTTTTGCCCATTTTAGCAAAAACTGTATAAAGAAGCTTCAACCACAGAAGCCCACCCCTCCTTGAAGATGCCTGATTGGATCTTTGGACTATGAGTTAAGTTGCCTAGATAAGATAAAGGAGACACTATTTTTCAGTCATCTCAGGCTGAGGGAGAAGAATGCATCCACAAGAAAGCCAAACCCAGCAGCTTCGATGAGAATCATCTCCAGCTAGGTCTGGAGTGGAGGGGAGACCACAGTCCACAGAGGCCAGGTTTACACAGACTCCCCCCCAACCACGGGCAGTGGGGGGAGGTTTCGGGTGTATGGTGTAGCCTCTGATCAGAGGCACTGAACACCTATCCTTCCTTGCACAATCTGGCCCAGCTGTGAAACTCCCAACCCCTCAGGCCACATCCACAGAACATTCCTGCAGGAAGCAGCTGAGGGAGTGTCATAATCCATCAAAGATGCCCCCAAAGTGCTCCCCAGACTCATTCCTCAGGCCTTGTACCACAGGATTGCATGTGATGAAAAGTGATGCAACAGGCCAGCGTGTGCTGCAAGACACTGTGTCAAACTGCCTCCCCCCTGCCCCAGGGGGAGGTACCTGGGCATTCCCACCTGGCCTGAGCATACCTTAAACACATCAGATTCTGTGCTTTTTGGAGGACCTTCACAACTGTAATTGGTTTGGTTCGCCAATTTGATATTTCGCCAATTTTAAGATTTCCTGGCCAATGCAGCAATGAGTGTGGTGGGTTCAGTACTGGTCAATCACCAATGAACTCACTTCCTGCTGTGAGATAAGATTAGGAAAAAGGCAAAGCAGGCTCAAAACTTTTAAAGGGTATAAAGAAAAAATTGTTAACAGTAATGTTATATGTAGTAGAGATAATTCATGCTATAGAAATAGGTATATGTATGTATAAAATATTAGTAAAGCTTAAACCTATGCTTGTGAAACCACCCTGTCCAGGAACAGAAGCTATTCACATTATAACTGGTTCCCGGACAGAGTTAAAATAAAATCAAACCCTGTTCTCATATGAACAGAGTAGCCCTGAGCCATGGTGTCTGCAATTGTCCTTGTTGGGGCTAGAGGTATTCACATGGTCACCAGTTCCCGGACAGGCTCTGGGATTATACTGGACATGTTATCAGATGTAGGAGACCAGCTGGAGCCATCTGAGAGGATTTTCTCTGCACCTGGAAGATATCATCTGGAATTTCCTGGGAGATGATCAACGGGACATCTCAGGAAACCCACGAGATCATACACCTGGATTTGATGGAATCTCTACTACTCAAGAGATGGCATCATCTACTACATGTGAATAGCTCTTCCTCTTGGGCACTCAGACATTTATCTAGGCTTTGGACACTCTCTTATTCTGTTTCTACACATGTATGGATCCAACTTTACATGCAAAGAGACACAAAGAATTATGTGGTCATCTCTGCCTCAAGCAGAATAAACTGTATATGAGCAGGCTGCTGGAAGCACTCGGGGTGTACCTTCGGGGGAACGCTGTTGCTCTGTCAGCAGGATCCCAAGGGCACCCAGTGGCTGCACCCGGGGCTGATGCTGTCTTGGTTGTGGTGGGATTTCAAATTTTCTATTTTTGTTAATTGACTTAATAAATCTTTGTCAAATATTTTATAAATTTGGCTCCCGATTTGATAATTTATAACAGTAACTAAAAGAAAGAGTAATAAGAATCAGAACAGAACCTTCAGAACATCTCTCCTCACCCCACAACCTTTTCTTTCCCTCTTGTTAATGTTATGGAGACTTCTCCATGAGGAAAAACCAGTTCTCTCGTGGCTCTCAATATGTCATGTTATGAACAAAAATTCGGTTAATATTTTTTTTGTGAGAAAGAGTTACAGGGAGGCAGCCAGATCTCTGTCCCTGCCGGAGTTCTGCGTGCTTTGTTATTGTAATCACAGGTCGTTGTAGCTTATCTCCCCTTTTGTATCAGTAAAAGCCCTGGCTAGGGGGCGAGGGTGAGGTAATGGCCCTTCCCCGAGGCTAAGATGTTCTCTTCCCAGAATAGTGAAGACACCTGAGAGGGTGGGGGGGGTTATGCAAAGTGACTCCAAGACCAGCATGCTTTTTGGGACCCCGACTCCAAAGGCACAGAGAAAACCCCAAAAACAACGAGCCACCTAAGAGTTGAGAGACTAAAGTGATGTCTGGACGTGAGGAGCCGAGTGCTGAGCCTGCAGAGATGCTGAACACCTTCGGAGCCCCTCTCGCCCTGAGCAGAGAGTCGTCCCGACGCCGGGACCGGGCGGGACAGAGCCAGGAAAACCAAGATCTGACAGGGACACCATGCCCTAAAGGCTCCCACGAGGACTGGATCTCCCGGCTCTGCTCCTAGTGGACAGAGCTGCGCATATCCTCCTCCTCTGAGTCGCCCTGGGAGACGCGACGGGGACTGCAGCCCTGCCGAGCCGCCCAATCCTGAGCTGATCACTTTTAATAAAGGCATTAAAAAGGAGAAGTCGTCTCCTGGCCCTGTTTATTTCATGTCACATATAGCAGCTGCCTGGAGAAACCTGCAATTGTGAAGTCCCTCTCATTTTCCACAAGCTTTTTCCACAGCTGTGTTTATGGGCCATGTCAACTTACGGGGTACTGTTTTAAAGATGAGCTGTTCAAAGGCAAAAGTTCTCATTATCTATCTCTAAAATCATCTTCATCTCTGGGAACAGAGGTCATCTTCTCTTCCTGTGGGCACAGGACCACTCTTGTCTCCTTCTCTGTTCAAACTCCTCATAGAATCACAGCTACTTTAACATCTGCCTCTTTTGGCATAGAGGCCTTTGCTCGATATCAAAATGAACCCTTCATCTCCCCATGGCTTTCATGTGTTACAGGGAAAAAGAGTCCTTCTCCATAGCTATTACAAGAGGATTTTCAGTCCCAAGATTAAGGCATCTCCTCCTCCCTCCCATCTGAGACTTGACTTCTTCTACACTGACCTTGATGTCTTCATGTTGCTCCTTTACATGCTTGCATCTTGTTCTTTCTCCCACTCGAGGGAGTATTGAAGCACTGAAAGAGTTAACATCTTGCCCAGGGCCTGCAGATGGTCACTCAGTGCTTGCAGGAGGGAAACTGTGGCTGGGGCTGTCAGGATCAGCTGCATGGCTTGTCTTTGGGTTTTGCTGCATTAAATTCCAGCCGCAGGGCCACTCTGCACAGGCTGAAGGACTGCCTCTGGCCTCAGCCACATGATCTCGTGCAGCAGCCGCTCTGTGGTGGGAAAGGGACGGGGGGGACGCTAGCAGCAAGATGTTAACAGCCACGGCCCAGGCCTGCTTTGGCCATGGCACTGCATCCTCCCCGCCTTCCTGCCTGTCAGCTGCTGAGGCTTGGCCTGTCCAGGACTGGGCTCAGTGAGCTCCCTGGAAAGGGCCTGGCCCCACAGCAAAGACTGCCCAGCCCAGCTGAGTCAGGGACCAGGTTGGCCTTGTTACCTCTTCCCAAACGGGAAGGAAAAGAGGAAGTTCCCAGATTTCTTTCATCTTTAACATGTGTTTTTCACAGAGACATGTCCAGATTTCTAGTGGCTGGAAGCTTTGCATCACTTCCCTAAGTGTCTCCCAGGCAAAACCATGACAAACACCAAGAAGACCATTTGGAGAGGACCAATGGAACATCATTGGGATCCACGGAGTGGTGATATTTTAATTTTTTTTGTAGAAAGCTTGGCACCTGTGGGAAAATGAGAACCCACAGGCATCAGTGGGGGGGGGGGGGGGAGGAGGCTGGAGGAATGAAGAATAAGCCCTTGGAGGAGCTGGTTAGAAAGATACAGCAAGTGTATGTAAGAAGAGATGAGGAAAAGATGAAGGTGAAGACAAAGGCAAGGGCAGAGTTTCTACAGCACCTGAGGGATGAACCACAGGGTTCAAGGGGGCCCCCAGGACCGAGGGGCCGGGGCTGGCTACTAGGATGTGGCAGAGGCATTTCCCTTGTGAGAAAGGACTGCTCACTTTTAACATTTCAAAGGTTTATTAAACCTTAACAAAAATACCACAAAAGGACTGAATAAGGAAAAATTACAGCACTTGGAATCTCCATGACTATCTGCCACAGGCTCATCTACAAAATGGATGCTCTTTTTTATCCTTAGCCCCTCCCTAAGTTTTGTCAGTCAACTCCTTCTCTGTCGTCTATTGGTGGAGATTGCTTTCTTACATCTTGATTGGAGGTCAGGTGTTGTTACATTGCGCCTCCTGGTAATAAGCTGGCCCTCTCCAAATGTCCTGTCTACTAAGGCTATTACAAGGGGGAGGGGAAAGAGGACTATGGGAGGACATATTACAATAACACTGCTATACATTTTAACATCCACCTAATATCTACCTCTTAATTGTAAGAACAAATTATTACATTACTCATCTATAACACCCTCCTCCTCAGGGAAGAGTCAATGAAAACAGCAGTTAGGAAGGAATCACTGTGCTATCTGCAGGTCAGAGGGTCACTAGAAGCAGAGACAGGTGGACCCTCAGAAGGAGGAAGTCTATGGGTTAATAGAAATGGATTGTTATGGCTGTCGGGGATTCCCATTATACCAGGGACCCATAACAGTGGAGGCCTTGATAACATTTAGTGTGGGTCCAGGCTGAGAGTTGTTTCATGATAGACACAGGGGCCTCTCGAGCCACTTTGAATTTTATACCTAAAGGAGGAAAATTGTCAAGAAGTTCTTTGATTATTCAGGGGATAAGTGGAAAAGATGAGTGAACGTGTTTTATTCAACCACTGTTAGTAGATGTGGGAGATTGATTTGAAATGCATTAATTTCTATTTGTTTCTTATTGTGATTGCAATTTCCTGGGAAGGGATTTGATGGCTAATTTTGGACTGAAAATTAGTATTGTAAAAGGTGATACAAAGGCCAATACTGTTGTACTTTGTGTAAAATGTCTGAGAAGGCCTATGCTGAACTGAATGCAGAAGTGTGGACAGCCCCAGGGAAATATGGAAAATTAGATATGAAGACTCTCCAAATTACTCAAAGACAACCAGGCCAAGTGGTGTCTAAAAAGCAATACCCTATTTAAGGGGAGGGAAGAAAGGGGTTACAGCCACTTTCTAAGTCCCAGTTAACGTTGGGTCTTTTGGAGCAGTGTGTCTCCTTATAACATTCCTATCCTGCCAGTTAAGAAGCTGAATGAATGGACATCAGAAGGAAAGGCAAAACTTTGAAGTGTTAAAAAGCAGATTAATTGAGGCTCTTGCCCTAGCCCTTCCAGACAGGGAAAAATAATTTAAATTGTATGTGGTATGTTAAACAGAGCCATGCCAAATGTTGCCACATTAAATTACAGTACAAGCTGACTTGTACTGAACATTAATCCGGTTATAAATAAGAAACCCAGCCCAGTTTCATAAACTGGCCCCTGGGCTGAGTGACAGGGGCTTCAACCAATAACATCTTTCCTAAGGTGAAAGCATTTCACTGGTTCAAGGTCTAGGGGGTGTAAAGATTAGACCAATGGGCTGTCTAGACCCGGGAATTTTGAATTGCCTATAAAAGTAAGCTCTGAACAATAAAGCACGCTGTTTGCTGATGACCAACGGAGGTTTGTCGGGTGTGCTGTCTCGCACACCTAACCGCCACACGTAAAGTGGAGCCCCCGATTGTGAGGATGAACAGTCCAAGGATTGACCCGTGGGCAGAGCAGAGAGACACAGGGCAGTGCCTGAAAAGCCTGTCCCCACAGCAAAAAGCCAGAAATGAAACAGAGGCAAGTACAGCCCACCCTGCAGGAAAGGCTGCAAAAAATCATGGCCAAAGGTGTAGCAGATAGGGTCAGGCGTTTGGAAGATCTCGCAATGTTACGGGAAGACAGGGCCCCTGTTCCCTTAGATAAGAAAATTAACATAGGAATGCAGCCCCCTAAACCACATGCCAGTAATTTTCCATTTACCCAGTAAATTTCCAACCCTTACTAACCATAGATGGTAAAGACAGACCTCTTTGACGTAGAGAAGCCCCTTAGACTATAAAACCCCACGAGAAGAGAGAATAAAGGCCTTTGACCGTCCACCACGTTGGTGTCTGCGTGTTTCTTCGGCCCGAGCGACCCTGAAGAATGGGTCGCCGTGCTGTCTCTTGAAACCAGGTCGCCTTTGCCTTGTATCAGAAGGCAACACAAAGGGCTGTGTAAAACAAAAAACCAGAGAAGCTGAAAATTGAAGAAAAACTCCACCCAAGATATGGGAAACTTTCTCTGCAGGACCACCCAGTACTAAAGTTATGGAAACTTCTTGTTGAGAAATGGGATATAGATTATGATGAAAAAGTATTATTAGCATTGGTAACGTGGCCTAAAAACCAGATTAGACACAACTAAAGAAGCTGCTTTTGACTTGAATACCAGGGCATGAACTGGACAATTTATAATTCAAGCAGCCTCCAGAGGAGAGAAAAATTTGATAAGAGTTATAAAGCCATGTGAAAAATGCATATTTTATGATTGGCTTTTGGAAAATATTAAAATGAATATTTTATGTGTTGTGTT
Organism: Zonotrichia leucophrys gambelii; assembly: GCF_028769735.1. NCBI lineage: Eukaryota > Metazoa > Chordata > Aves > Passeriformes > Passerellidae > Zonotrichia > Zonotrichia leucophrys. The sequence continues at coordinate 121,914 of NW_026992287.1, read as the reverse complement.
AGAAACTTATGCTGTATTAATTCTCTTAAGTAATGTGTTAAATATAGTTTTAAGTTATAACATAATGTTAAAATAGAAACTATGCCATGTAAGATACTTTTTTTTCCTAAAGAAAGGACTCACACTGTGATAGCAGCCACAGGACACCTAAATCTTTCAGAGAAAGAATTTATTGCTCCATTATCAGGAGAAACTAACTTCCCGCCTCGCTCGGGCAGGACGATGCCATTAGTATTATGAGGAAGAAGTTGACGATGACCAGACAGAATCCTGTATTTGAATGGAATTTATGCATCATGTATGAGATGTATGAATATGCAACAGGCTATTGCTTTTAAGGGTTAATCCTCTGTTAATGAGTGTCCGGTTTATCTCGGCTGTTTGAGGGGCCTGGAAAGGCCCGGGGGTGGCCTTGGGGCAGCCCGCGTATCGAAGGACGAGAAGAGGCCTCAGTTCTTCTTTCTGGTTTTATGTTTATTAATTGTTTATCTAAAAGATGTTCTTTCAGCCGAACAAAGATCTGCTCACCAGTCAGCCATGGGCACACTGTCTCTGCCCTCCCGGGCAGCCACGTATCTTTATACCCTTTGTGACGTATACAATATTTATCATTTTTCCCCAATACCATCTATTGTTATAACTCGGTGTACTCTTAGTAATAACCAATAGAAAGGTGCCACCGTGGCCAAAGAAGACGGAAACAGAAGAGGAAGAAGAAGAAGGACAGGACACACCCCAATTCCTCCATCTTACTCCTCTAAACCCCCCTGTACATAAATCCTAAACCTTGTGTCTCACTCTCTAATTAACTAATCCCTTCACCATTCACCCTGTGAAGTCCTCATCCTTGTCGTCTCCTGCGCAGGGTTAAAGTCCTGCCACCAGACACTTCTGGCAACATTCCAGGACTCCCGAGACCCCCAAGCTGGTCTCGGAGGCTCAGCATCTCAGGACTGAGATCTTGAGATCCGACAAATGTGCATCCTTTTTCGGGCTTATGCTGCCCAGAAAAAGGTACCCCGACGTCCGTAACTCTTTGTTTCTGTTGTCTCATATTGTCCTAATTCAAATTGTCCAAATTATTATTACTCTAATTGTATTGCTATTTTTATAAACAGTTTATTACGATTAAACATTTAAAATTTTAAAAACAAGTAATTGGCATTTTTCACAATTATGGTAGCAGATGATGGTTAATGTAATATATATTATGAAATAATTCATGCTATAGAAAGATTGTATTTTATAAAAATTGTGAGATCCAAACGAGTCTCTGACCACAAGCAGCCCAAAGGTAGACGTCTACTTGAATTCCGATATTCCTGGAGGCGGCAGGAGAACAATCAGCAGTTAACTTATGAATAGACGTGCCCAGTGCAAACTATCCAGAGTCATCGGAAGACGCCTAGGAGCGATCATTGCCCTATTGATAACATCAATCAAGATAGCTGGAGTCGCCAGAAAGATACATCTGAATGCGCGACTTCCCCGGACTCCTCAATTAACACCGCTATTGACCAGGAAACAGCAATTGCCCAGCTCTGCACAGTGAAAGAACCAGCTTTGAATATGCAGAGTTACAAGAGCAACAGACTGCTCTGCCTTGGGCATAATAAACTGTATAAAACAACCCCACAAGAAGCAGCTCCCGTGAACGGGGAAGGGTCCGATGCAATAGAGGTCGGATCTAGGTTGACCCAGCGCCAATCCCAGGCGTGACGCTGTCTCTTTGGCTGTGGTGGTTTTGAGGACCTTATTTAGGTCGCAGAAAAAGATAAATAAAATCTTTTCACATTTTTTATAATTTGACTTCTCGATTGATCATTTATAACACTTAACACCTTGCTGCTTGCGCTTTAGGAGAGTCAGAGTGGGGAAGGCGCCCCCTGCCCTATTTGGCAGCCTCGCTCTGTTTCCCCTGGGGTGACTGACAAATGCAGGTTACGATTGGTGGACAAAGTGAGGCAATAGAACAAAGAGAAGGGAAAAAGGCTCCCTAAAACCGCAGTAATTGGGCCCCTAAGACTAGTAGTGCACACGAAGAACCCGGGAAGGAAAAGGGATTGGTAAGTACTTTTTCTGAGTCACGGGTACGGGAGGATGAATGTGTGTGAATGAGAGGCGGGCTGGTTGTCCCAGACCTGCCAAGTGAGTGCTGGAGTCTCCCATGCTGCGTTTCCGACTTTCCACGAGCAAAGTGGCCAGTAAAGAGACGAAGCGAGTGATAAAAGGAGTGAAAGAATCCCCTGGGGTAACTGGGACTGGGTCTCAGGGCGGGATTGGACCCCTCGGAGGTAGGGAGCAATGTTTCCCAGCCCAATCCACCAGGAAACGGGACAGGAGGGGGCCCTAAAAAACCTGCTGGGTTGAGGGATTTACATTTCAATAGCATCCAGGGTTGAGCAGAATTCTGCCGGAGTAAGGATATGCCCAAGAGCATCCAGGGTTGGACAACACAGCTGGGTTGAGGGATATCCAAGAGCACTGGGACTGACACCTAAACTTGTAATAGGTGATGTGAAAGTAAAAGGTACCTTATAATTGTCTTATTTTGTGTGTGAGAGTGAGTCACAGACAAAAACACCCTCAACTTCCCAGGCGAGTGGGAAGGGGGGGCAGTGGAAAAGGAGTGTGTGACCCGCAAATAAGCCATTGTGTCCCCTAAGCAGGTGGGGGCTGTGGAATAATGTATAGGTGACCTGCAAAACAGGCCATTGTTTCCCTGGCCATGTGAGTGGGCCATATCTGAAGAGTGTAAGTGACACGCAGACAGCCTCACAGGTGAACGGGCACCAGAGGCGAGGAGAGTTCGGGCCCATCCAGGAGGCCCGGCGATACTGAGACCCAGGGGCCAACCCCAAGGTGAGGGGGGGCCACAGGGACCCATGATTTTCTGGCGACAGGGATACACTTTGTGTCTTGAGGGTGTGAAAGAATGTGTGAAAGTGAATGAGAAATAAAAGTGAGTGAATGTAGACGAATGGAAGTATATGTAATGTAGAAGTCTGACCATGTCTCCTCGGAGGGAGGTGTATTGTATTGAAAAGTAGTGTGAGAAAAAGGGTTTTTATTTTTGGGTGTGAGTAGTTGAAAGAAAAGTGGTATTTAAGCTGTTAGTGGAAGTGAGAAACAGAGGGAGGGGATGAAGAGATAAGATGTTGAAAATGGAACAGAAAACCAGGAAGTTGGATACAGGGAAAAAAAGGGGGAATAAAAGCATACTAGAAGACATAACCCCAAGATAGCCCTTTTGGAGTTATGTTAGCTAACAGAAATACAACTCCTTGCAAAATACAGGGTATGCAGAAGTTGATGAGAAAAACATGCAAACTATGGAAAAGGGGAAATTAACCTTAAACTAGAAGGCTAAAACTTGCGAATTATATACTTTAAAAAGAGCACTAGAATATTTATCACAAAAGAAAGGAGTTATATATTGATTCAAGGTATGCCTTTAGAGTAGTAGTACATACTTTAAGAAAAATTTTAAAAGGGACTGTTATGAACAAAAATTCAGTTAATATTTTTAGTGAGAAAGAGTTGCAGGGACGCAGCCAGGTCTCAGGCTCTGCCAGGATTCTTGGTGCTTTGTTATTGTAATACCGGGTCGTTAAGGCTTATCTCCTCTTTTGTATTAGTAAAAAACCTGGCTGGGTGCGGTGAATGGCCCTTCCCCCGAGGCTGTGCTCTCTTACAGCATAGGGAAGACACCTGAGAGAGTGGGGGGGGTTATGCAAAGTGACTCCAAAGTCCAGAATGCTTTGTGGGACCCCGACTCGAGATGCAACGAGAAAACCCCAAAAACAACGAGCCAAATAAGAGTTGAGAGACTAAAGTGATGTCTGGACGTGAGGAGCCAAGTGCTGAGCCTGCAGAGATGCTGAACACCTTCGGAGCCCCTCTCGCCCTGAGCAGGGAGTGGTCCCAACGCCGGGACTAGCCATCTGGGAAGCTCACAGGAACAACATCTCACGGGGACATCACGCCCTAAGACTCCCACGAGGACTGGATCCCCCGGCTCTGCCCCTAGTGGACAGAGCTGCGCATATCCTCCTCCTCTGCGTCGCCCTGGGAGACGCGATGGGGACTGCAGCCCTGCCGGGCCGCCCAATCCTGAGCTGATCACTTTTAATAAAGGCATTATAAAGGAGAAGAAGTCTCCTGGCCCTGTTTATTTCAGCTGGGGGCGCTCGTCCGGAATAGCCACGCCGCAAGAAGACTCAAGACTGGCCATCTGGGAACTTCAGGACAGCTGGCTACCAGGACCAGAGGGATCGGCTCAGGAGCAGCGATGCAGAGGAGCACCGGAGCACCGGATTGGTGAGAAAGCCGGTGGCGGGAGCGGGAGACGTGCGCATGTGTGTGTGAATGAGACGAAGGCCGGCAGCCGGACCTTCAAAGTGAGAGCGGACCTCTCAGTACCGCGGTTCCGGACTCCTGCGAAGGATCCGGCCGGGAACAGGGGGCGGTGCTTGGAATTAGCGTGAGTGAGTCGTCTCCCAAAAGGGAATAAAGGGCCCCCCCCCCCCTCCGGGCGTGCGGAGGGAATATTTGTATGAGTGGCACGCACCCAAAATAGGCCCTGACAGAGGGAAGTCAGGCAGATTTGTCAGTCCCAAGAAGGATTCGGGTAGCATTTGTAAGTCTCGAGAAGGATTCGCGTAAGATTTTGTCAGTCCCGAGAAGGATTCGGGTAGCTCACAAGCCCTGCAGGCAAAAGTAAGTCCTGGCACAAGGAGCCAGGCACAAACCCCAGCGAAGGAGGCTGTGGTTTGCTTTTAAGTCCTGATACGGTGAAGCCTAAAAATTGGCGGGTTAGGCAAACTAAAAATCAGGCAGTTGTTTTTCCTGACAGAGGGAGTCAGGCACGACCCGGATTCTTAGGCCGAGGCTTCGTGTGTTCAAGTCCCGATAGATGTAAGACCTGACGTGGGGAAAGTTAGGCAATCAAGAGTTCGGGCAGTTGTTTCAGTATAAAGTCCTGAGCATCAGGCAGAAATTTTGAAGTTCAGTGGAGGAGGCTGAAGCTCCTCAAAGAAGGTTCCTTTTTGAAATTACTGGTCAGTAAAGGCACCTTTGGGATTTTTTACTGTTAAGACCTGTAAAATGGGAGGGTGTAATAGTAAAAAGACCGGCAAGAGGCTGAGGGACATACCTCCCAATAGTCCCTTAGGAGAACTGTTAGTAAAATGGGATTCTATAGAGGCCACGGAGGGATTAGATAAAATTAAAATGATCCATTATTGTATGGAAGTGTGGCCAGAATTAGAGTTACAAGGAGGATGGCCTTGGTGTGGGACAAAGGATAAGTGGATGTGCCAACAATTAAATAATTATCTGACAGCTCGAGGAGATACTGATCCTGAGCAATTATTGTATGTAGCTTGCTGGTTAAAGAGCGCTGTTGGGGATGAAGGGGTGCGAATTTGTAGGGTACAGAGGAAGAAAGAGGGGAATGAAGGAGGGGATGATAGGACTAGTAAAAGATGGGATCCCCTGGATTATTTGCCTCCTTCTGCCCCTCCACCTTATAATCCTCTTCTTCAAGCACCTCAAATGGCAGGTCCGGTTCTTCCCCCGGCAGCCATCTCACTACCACCTGTTGAAACTCCTCCTTCTACCTCTTCAGCTTCCGCTATGAGAAACCCAGTATCCCCTCCAGCTCCTTCTGCACCACCACAAGTGCCTACTCCACCTGCTGCATTCTCCACCCCTTCTCCAGCTGCACTTAATATCCACTCAGGCTCTTCTCCCCCTCCTATTGCTGTCCCTTTACCTCCTCCTAGTTGGGACACAAATGCCTCCTCGCTCGATAAACAGCTATCAGCAAATACACCTGCTGATGGGCAGAAAGTTCAAGGTAACCCAGATATCCCTCAAAGTAGTTTGGCATCTGAAGATGGGCCGTACTGTAGCACCAGATCCAAGACCTCCAAGGCAGAGAGACTCTTTCCCCTCAGAGAGGTTCCTATGGGAGGAATAGCAGGAGGTGTTGGCTTTGTGAATGCTCCCCTAACTGCTTCTGAGGTGAGAGGATTCAAGAGAGAGTTGGGGCATTTAGTTGAGGACCCAGTGGGCATAGCTAACCAAGTAGATCAATTTCTAGGTCCAAATATCTACACTTGGGGGGAGATGAATTCCATCCTGAGTATATTATTTTCTCCAGAAGAGGTCCAGATGATTAGGGTGGCTGGCATAAGAATTTGGGAGAAAGATAACCGTCCAGGACCCCAGGTGCCATCAGGTGAACAGACATTGCCACTAACGGATCCCAGCTGGAACCCTAACCAGGAGGAGGGGAGGAAGGCCATGATGGAATATAGGTCTTTGATAATACGGGGGATCAAAGAGTCAGTTCCCAAAGGAACTAACACCCAATTGGCATTTGAGGGCATCCAGGAGAAAGAGGAAGCTCCTGCTGCCTGGCTTAATCGCCTAAGGCGGAACTTCCAGTTGTACTCTAGAATAGACCCAGACACCCTAGAAGGTCAAATGCTACTAAAAGTCCAATTTGTTACCAAATCTTGGCCTGATATAAGGAGGAAACAGGAAGTAATGGAAGAGTGGCAAGCGAAGGACATAAATGAGTTATTAAGAGAGGCATTGAAGGTGTATTAAAGGAGGGAGGAAGAAAAGGCAAAGGCCAAGGCTAAGATCATGGTTGCTGTAGCTAGAGAAAGTGCAGGGTGGGCGGGACCACCACCAGGAGGAGGCAAGGATAGGCCTCTTGTACTGTCAGGTGCAACGGGGATAGAGACCCCTCAAGTCCCTTTGAGAGGACGACATTGCTATTACTGTGGAGAGCCAGGACACACCAGGAGGTTTTGTAGAAAGCTCAGTCTCGATGTGGCAATAGCCAGGGAACAAGATGACGTCTGGAAAGATCCTTAGAGGTGATGAGTAGAGGGTCAGGGGCTTTATACTTTAGGGGACCCAATGCAACATCTAGAAGAGCCCTTGGTAAACTTTGAAGTGGGACCCCTAAATGAGGAATTTGAATTTTTGGTTGATACAGGAGCAGATAAGTCCTGTCTCAACAAAGTAACATCTGAAGTTAGAAAAAAACCAGCTAGGTAGAAAGGATATCCAATAGCACCAAAACTGGCCAGTAAAACTAAACTTGTAACAACTGATGTGAAAGTAAAAGGTACCTTATTGTTGTCTTGTTGTGTGTGTGAGAGTTAGTCACAAGCAAAGTCAGCCTCAACTTCCCAGGCAGGTGGGAAGGGGGCAGTGGCAGTGTGTGTGTGACCTGCAAACCAGGCTTGTGTCCCCCGGGCGGGTGGGGGCTGTGACCAAAGTGTATGTGTGTGACCTGCAAACCAGACTAGGGCTCCCCAGATGAGTGGGGGAGCCGTAGCTGTGAGAGCGTGAGTGACACGCAGGCAGCCTCACAGGTGAATGTGCACCAGAGGCAACCAGAGTCAGGGCCCTTCCAAGAGGCCCAGAGATACTGAGACCTGCGGGCCTACCCCAAGGTGAGGGGGGCTATAGGGACCCGTGATTTTCTAGCAATAAGTTTGTGTGTCAAAGGTGTGGAGAAATATGTGAAAGAGAATGAGAAATGGGAGGGTGAATATAAACAAATTAGAATAGAGGTAATGTAGTTACAAGTTTTACCACATCTTCTTAGAGGGAAGTGTATTGTGTAGAAGAATGGTGTAAAGAAAAAAAAAAAAAAGGAAAAAAATTAAGTGTAAGGAGTTGAAAGAAATATTTAAGCTCTAAGTGAAAGTATGAAACAGAAGCAAGAGATAAATAAATAAGATCTTTGAAAATAGAACAGAAAACCAGTGAATTAAATACACAGAAAAATAGAAGAATAAAAGTACTCTGAGAGTTAAGTTACCTGAGAAATACAACTCCTTGCAAAATACAGAGTATGTAGAAGTTGATGAGAGAAACATACAAGCTATGGAAAAAGAGAAATTGCTGATAACATTAAACAGAGAAGCTGAGTTTTGATAAAATCATTAACAGTAGACCATTAATGCCTGTGTTTGAAAGCCCGTTTCAGGTATTCTTCATTACTAAGACGGTTGGACTCACATCACTCTCACCCCTGGTATTGGACCAGGATTCAACACCAAGTTTTTCCCTCTGGCATTCTGGTATTGGACCGGACTGCACCCCATTCTCCCTGGTATTGGGCCAGACTCCCAGTTTCTTCGTCTGGCATTGGACTAGACTCCACCCCTTTTACCTCTGGTACTGGGCCAGAGTCCACACCACTCACCCCCGGGCACTGGATAAGGATTCATCCACATCACAAGTTAATTCACCTGAGTATACTGAGATTTAAAAGTTGACTCTCAGGAGGAAGAGTCAAAAAGACTGAACTGTATGGGAAAACATTGGTATCAGAGTTCTAATATTGCTTAAAATGTTTCAAAACTGTTTTGTGTAAATTATGTTGGTAAAAAGTTTAAGGCTGTAAATAAGTAATTCTAGTTTAAGTTCCCCAATATATTTCTAAAGACTCCAGGTTAATCCTCTACAGAACACTCCCCTGGGGGGGAAAATAAAATTTGTAGGGAACAGACCAAGAGAGGCTTAACCAGAGAAGCGGGTAGAAGGGACTCTAAAGAGCTTGGAAGCTTCTCCTCAGAAAAAATTCCCCAAGAGGCAAGGCCGGGTGGGCAGGCTGTGCAAGATGACCCATACCGGACTCTTGGGAAGGGTGGTACTGATAGCTCTAATTGCTGGTGGTGCTCAGGGGAGCCCAGCTGAGCCGTGCAGAGAGTGCTACCAACCCCTCTATAAGGAGGAAGTGAGCTCCTTGTCGAGAGTCCACATCAGTTCTAACCCTGATTGTGTTAACCTCTCCCAATTGGTCCTTTATCAGAGAAAAATAAGAGAGTGTATTGGATAGCCCAGAATACTGCCACTTTTAGGCAGCCACTCCTAGGAGAGTGCCCTAGAGAGCAAGCCTGGTTTTGCTTTGAATGTGATGCTGCTGAAACAAGCTTAGCAGATCTAGTAAAAAGCAAAGAAATGGTGAAAATAGTAAGAAAAATTGTTTGTTACAAGTATTTAGATGAGTGTACTAGAAAAGAGATAAACCCCTTTTGGAACACATTTCAGGGGAGCTCTAAACCCCTAAGTTTGATCTCATCTGGCAACTGCATTGCTAGAGTGATATAAACCAATTTTCTTATTACCCAAAGAAACTGGATCAAGTTTGGGAGTTCCTATATATAATGATTTGGGAGAAATTAAACAAAACCGAGAAAGTGAAATAGAAATTGGGAAAATCCAAAATTGTAAAAGCCAAGTTCGGATCCCAAAATCTGTGTTGAACAAAATCATCCTGCTCCAGGCAATATTAAAAATAAAGAATTCAATTATTAGGGATATTACAAAGGAAATAAAAAGATTGGCATGTGTAAATAATCAAGATCAAACTCCTACACTTGATCCCAGTGGGTGGGAGAATTTAGAGATTTTCAGAAAATATGTATGGGAAAAAGTGGTTTTTCTCGCTGTGTGTATACTTGGAGGATTGCTCTTTTTACTATGCTTATGTGTCTGTTTTAGTAAAACAGTATTGGCTGTACAAACCAATCTGGAAAAACCAAGAAAAGTAACATGGTTAAGTAACCATGATTACCAAAGAGCACAAGAGATTTATAGTAGATTCAAAACAAAAAATTGTGAGTTGATGCGAGCTTAAGAATTTAAGCTCGATCAAAGAAAAAGAGGGGGTACTGTTATGAACAAAAATTCAGTTAATATTTTTAGTGAGAAAGAGTTGCAGGGACGCAGCCAGGTCTCAGGCTCTGCCAGGATTCTTGGTGCTTTGTTATTGTAATACCGGGTCGTTAAGGCTTATCTCCTCTTTTGTATTAGTAAAAAACCTGGCTGGGTGCGGTGAATGGCCCTTCCCCCGAGGCTGTGCTCTCTTACAGCATAGGGAAGACACCTGAGAGAGTGGGGGGGGTTATGCAAAGTGACTCCAAAGTCCAGAATGCTTTGTGGGACCCCGACTCGAGATGCAACGAGAAAACCCCAAAAACAACGAGCCAAATAAGAGTTGAGAGACTAAAGTGATGTCTGGACGTGAGGAGCCAAGTGCTGAGCCTGCAGAGATGCTGAACACCTTCGGAGCCCCTCTCGCCCTGAGCAGGGAGTGGTCCCAACGCCGGGACTAGCCATCTGGGAAGCTCACAGGAACAACATCTCACGGGGACATCACGCCCTAAGACTCCCACGAGGACTGGATCCCCCGGCTCTGCCCCTAGTGGACAGAGCTGCGCATATCCTCCTCCTCTGCGTCGCCCTGGGAGACGCGACGGGGACTGCAGCCCTGCCGGGCCGCCCAATCCTGAGCTGATCACTTTTAATAAAGGCGTTATAAAGGAGAAGAAGTCTCCTGGCCCTGTTTATTTCAGGGACATTACTTAATTTGAGAGGAAAAGGTTTAGTGCATGAGAAATTTATTTTAGAGGTTTTAGAGGCATTAAAATTACCTAAGAGAGATAGCTATAGTACATATTAAGGGACACCAGAAGGTAAAGACCCCAGAAATAAGAGGAAATAATTTGGCAGATCAGGAAGCTAAAGACACAGCAGAAAATGAGGTTGAAAGAGTTAATATTAAATCCAAATGAGGAAAAATTGGAAATTCCAAAGTTTAGGGAAGTAGAGAAAAAAGGACTTATCAAGACAGGTGGTGAACAAGATAGATCAGGGAAATAGAAACATCTTGATAGAAGACAGTTAATAAAATGCTTACTAGGGAATATTAGAACACATGCATCAGAAAACCCAGTGGGATACTCAGGCTTTGTGTAATCATTTTTTAAGGAACTATGGGTGCATAGGGATTTTTGGAGTAGAAAAGCAGGTAACTGAAAGATGTATAATTTGCCAAAGGATAAATAAAAGGGTGATGAGAAAAACATGAGAAGGTCGTGAGTTATCTCGTCGACCATTTCAAAGTATCCAAGCAGAAGTTTAGATTTGTTAAGCTCTAGATTTATTTGTAAAAATACCGTTTAATCCAGAAGAAAATGAATATACCAAATTGTCCAGGTTTAGAGCAAATTTGGGGAAGAATCCCCCAAAGGAGCTCTGGTGGGAAAAGCAGATCCAATCGGCCCCTCCCCCCAACTGGTCCGGGAGGGAAAAATACCTCCTTGGAGAAAGGTGGAAGAAAACTGTTTATTAAACAATAAAACCAAAACAATATCAAACAATGAGACCCCTTGCCACTCTAAAAGAGATGACAAACTGAGAAAACCCCGTGTTGAAGCTCAGCTCACTCAGTGTCTGATCAGTCCCTCCGGTGCTGGAATTGTTGCAGGCCAGGCCTGGCCCGGTGGGCCACAGCTGCAGCTGCCGGTGCTCTCCTGGGTGTTCAGTCCAGAGCAGTTTCAAGAGGTCCAAAGAAAAAGGGAAAAAAACACTCCAGGGAACTTCTTTGCCTCAGCTAGCTAAAAACTAACTAAAAAGCAAAAGAAGAGCTCTCTGTCCCGCTGTCTGTTCATCCACAGACAACACAGTCCAGGAGCAGGAATGTGGAGGAGTGAGTGCAGTGTCTGAAAACAAACTGTGCACTTCTTCTCTCCCCCCCTTCACTCTCTGGAACACTCTTAAAGGTGCAAAACTTATTATTCAACATAAACAGAATGAGACGATCGGGGATAAAAGCATCATATAGTCAACCCAGGACACCCATGCTGGGGGGGGTGGGGGGAGATTGTAAGAAAATAACATCTTTAAACATATCAAAAACCCCCAATGTTATGAACAAAAATTCTGCCAATTATTTTCTGTGAGAAAAAGGTTACCACTGTTGCTGCTGGGCTGCTGCTTGTGTTATGGTAATTACCGGTCGTTGTTGTTAATAGTTGTTTTTGTATCAGTAAAAGCCCTGGCTGGGGCGAGTTAATGGCCGTTCTCTGAGACAGTGAAGGGTGGGGACCTCCTGGACAGTGAAGAGACTTGAGGGGAGGGATATGCAAAATAACTCCAAGGACCAGCATGCCATGAGAAGCTACTGCTTCTAGCTTGCTAAAAAAAGACCCCAAAAACAACGAGCCACCTAAGAGTTGAGAGATTGGAGTGATGTCTCAACGTGAGGAGCGGAGTGCTGGGCCTGCAGAGACGCTGAAAACCTTCGTTGTTCCTCACCCTGTGTTCGAGAGCCCCCGGGCCGGGTCTCGGAGGAGGCGAGATTGGGACCAATTCAACATGGGAAGGGGTCACCACGCCTTAAAGGCTCCCACGAGGACCGGACCCCCAGCTCTGCCCCTAGTGGACCAAGCTGCGCATATCCTCCTCCTCCTCGCCCTTGGAGACACGACGGGAGACTGCAGCCCCGCCGAGCTGCCCAATCCTGAGCTGATCACTTTTAATAAAGGCATTAAAAGGAGAAAAAGTCTCCTTGCCCTATTTATTCCACCCAAGAAAAAGCAATAAAAGAAAAACGGTTAAAGAAAAAGGCTGGGAACAAAAGACAACCTCCTCCGTTCCATTTCTTCACCCACTCGTTCGCAGCTGCACACACACACACACCCCCCCCCCCCCCCCGCCCAGCCCCTGTGCCGGCTCCGGCACAGTCCGTCTGCCTCAGTCCCGGCCGCCTGGCCCATGGCTGCTCCGCTGGCCTTGCCGGCGGGGGTGGGGGTCTGTCGTGCTGCGTGGACCGTGGTCACTGCGCCGACCGCACCGAGAGGGGGTCCCGTCTGTCCCATCCCCAGCTGCCCTGCCCGGGCCGGCTACGGGCGCAGCAGCGGGGTCTGTCGCCGGCTTTGTCTCTGTCGGATCAGCCGCCATTAGCCATGTAATGGCCTGTCCACGCTCTACCTCGGTCTGAACCGGAAGATCCCCCTCTAGCGATTCCGCCTGCAGACCCCGCCTTTGGAGGACCGAGACTCGGCACTATGCCGAGTCCCACCGGCCCTGCCCCGAGCTCCGTTCCCTTGGTAACCACAGCTCCAGCTGGTCAGGGGAACTCTCTCTCTAAAGGAAGCACTTTATGGAAACACTAAAAGTTCAGTTAAAAGAAAGCCCTCTCCAGATTCTTCCTAAAAATACGGGAGAAAGGCTATAGACGATAAAAATCCAAAAAGAATGGGATAAAGGGATTGGTCTATTTCCATTAAGAGAGGTTCCCATAGGAGGGAGTGGACCGGCATTTGTAAATGCTCCTTTGACTTCGTCTGAGGTCTGAAATTTAAAGAAATAAATTAAAGGGATATTTGGAGGATCCCATGGGCATAGCTGAACAATTAGGCCAATTTTTAGGTCCAAACATTTATACTTGAGAAGAGATGCAGTCTATAATGAAAATAATATTATGTCAGGAAGAAAAGCAAGTAATCAGAGCAGCTGAAATAAAAGCTTGGGAAAAAAGATAATTCGCAGGGACCCCCAGAGAAGACAAAATGCCAACTGTGCCTCCTGAGTGGGGTCAAAATAATGAGGAGGGTGTGGTAGATAGGGACAGGCGGTCGGAAGATCTCGCGATGTAACGGAGAGGCAGGACCCCCTGTTCCCCTAAGATAAGAAATTACCCTAGGAATGTAGCCTCCCTAACAGTAGTGCCAGTAACTTTCCATTCCACACTCAGTAACTTTCCACTCCTTACTAACCGTAGATAGTAAAGGCAGACCCCCTCTGACGTAGAGAACCCCTTAGACTATAAAACCCCACGAGAAGAGATAATAAACGCCTTTTGACCGTCCACCACATTGGTGTCTGCGTGCTTCATTGGCACGAGCGACCCTAGAGAGTTTTGGGTCGCCGTGCTGTTCCTCAGAACCAGGTCGCCTTGCCTTGTATCAGAAGGCAACAGGAGGGGAGGAAACACATGAATAAATATCGTAATTACATAATCAAGGGAATAAATGAGACAGCATATCAAGGCGAAATGCAAGAAGAAGGTTTTTTAGGGACAGCTTTTTAGAGGGAAAAGAAGAAACTCCAACTATATAGGAAAACAAACTTAAGAGAAATAGGAAAATGGTCCTCAGCAAGCGGAAGATCTGAAAATCTTTAAAGAGATGGGCACAGAGGAGGAATAGGGAGGTCATAAGCTCTATTTTTTAGGGGACAAACACCGCCTGGAGCCTGTGATAACTTTAAAAGTGGGTGCCCAAAAAGAAGAATTGGAATTTGTAGTAGACACAGGGGCAGAAAGAACCTGCCTGTTAAATATTCCAAAAGGTTATAGTGTGAGCAAACATACAGTGAAAGTAACGGGCAAAAGGAGAAAGTTTTACAGTTCCGGTCATTAAAGATGTGGCAATTGAGGAGGAAACTAAAATTTAGATGAGTGATATCTTATTGGTCCCAGGGGCAGGTAGCAACTTATTGGGGAGAGACAAGTGCAATTAGGAATAGGGGTTATAACAGAAGATGGGAAAATGACAGCTAGAGTTTTAATATTAGGCCAAGAGGACAAAGAAAAAAATCAACAAGGAAGTTTGGTCTGGGGAAGGAAATAGGGGAAGATTAGATATTGACCCCATAAGGGTTACAACTGAGAGAGAAGATTGTCCTATACGTGTACGTCAGTATTCTATTTTTTTTAGAAGGAAGGGAAGGTTTGAAGCCAGTAATAGAAGGACTAATAAAGGATGGGACATTAGAACCTTGTATGTTGCATGTCTCCTCATAATACCCCTATTCTCCCAGTAAAGAAGTCTGATGGGAGTTATAGATTAGTATAAGATTTAAGGGAGATTAATAAAAGAACTCGGACTCGCTACCCAGTGGTACCAAACCCCTATACTCCTCTAAGTAAAGTCCCACCCCAGCATCAGTGGTTTAGTGTGGTGGATCTTAAAGATGCTTTTTGGGCTTGCCCACTAGCCAAGGAGAGCCGAGATATTTTTGCCTTCGAATGGGAGGATCCAAAAACTGGGAGAAAGCAGCAATTAAGATGGACAAAATTACCACAGGGGTTTACGGAATCCCCAAACTTATTTGGGCAAGCTTTAGAAACAATACTACAAGATTTCCCTACTCTTCCTGGAATACAAATTATCCCATATGTGGATGATCTTTTACTGTCTGGGGAAGCTGAAGTGAGAGAGGCTACTATACAACTTTTAAATTTTCTCAGGGAAAAAAGGATTAAGGATATCAAAAGGGAAACTGTGATTTGTAGAACCAGAGGTAAAATATTTAGACACTTAATAAATAAAGGTAGCTGGAAACCCAAACATGAGAGAATTGCAGGAATTTTATCCCTTCTCCCTCCCTCTTCAAATAGGGAGATTAGAAAACTACTTGGATTATTGAAATATTATAGATTATGGATTGAGGGATACACACAGGCAGTAAAATTTGTGTATGAAAAATTGACGGAGGGAGATGATCTAAAACGGACCAAGGAAGATATTGTTAAATTAAAAGAGTTGAAGCTAAAACTAGCCTAAGTACCAGCTTTAAGCTTACATTTGTTAGAAAAGTCCTTTATCATTGATACATCAATACAGAAAATAGAGTAGCTCATAAAATTTTAATTCAGGAGTGAGGAAGAGTAAAAAACTAGTAGCTTATTTATCAAAGAAGTTAGACCCAGTAAGCCACAGCTGGCCAGTATGTATTTAAGCTATTACAGCTACTGCAATCCAAGTAATAGAAAGTTGTAAGCTTACTTTTGGAAGTAAACTAGGTGTGTGTACACCTCGTACAGTCCAAAGTGTGTTGAATCAAAGGAAAAAGAAAGAAAGAAGAGAAGAAAGAGAGAGGTTGAAGTAGGGGGGTGGTTAGCAGACTCTGAGATGTTGGAATGTGGAGTGATGACATCTTGGTGCTAGATGAGAGAAGAAGTGTGAATGCAGTTTTTTTTCTTTTTTTGCATGAAAGGCAGGGAAGTGTCTTAACACATGGTTGTTAAGTGTCACCCTGATTTTTTAAGATTTTCTAAGCCTTCTGATGTTGACATTCTTGTAGTGAACTTTCTCACACACTTTCTGTAAATAACTCATTGTTTTGCATTCCTTTATGGAGGAGGAGAGAGTTGATGGACTGTTGGTTTGACCAGTGTCATTGGAGAGGTGTCACTGTCGCCCTCCAATCCACTGTCACTTTTGGAAAACTATAAATGTTGGAGTCAGAGAATAAACTTCCCTTTTTTCCTTCACCTTGAGACCAGTGGTGCACTTGTTTTCTTTCGTGTCCTATAGCGACACCTGGTGACCCCGACATGATTACAGCCTAGACTGAGACACGGACTGCGGATTTTGGTGAGGTCTCTGCCCCCCTCTTTGGTGCTTTGCCTGCTGTTCTTGGGGTAATGGCAACCTCTGTGACTTTTGAGGATGATTTCCTTGTTTTGGATCTCTGGAGGGGGGTCCTGGAGTGGAAACAGATTTCTGTTTCCTGGAGTGATTTTGAGAGATTTTTTCTGTGGGCCCGAGAGCAAGGGTTCTTTTTGGTCCCTATGAAGGCATTCTCCAGGGAGGAGTGGTCTCTCATGGGGGTCCGCCTCATGGAGGCCCTCTTTGATGATTGCACCGCTGGCATCACTGCTGGTGCAGTGGAAAAGATGTGAGGAGGTTTGGCAGGGGTCTGGTTCTTGTAGCCCTCGGAGTTTCCAGATTTGAAAAATGCATGTATTTTATGATTGGCTTTTTGCAAATATTAAAATGAATAGTATATGTGTTGTGTTAGAAAGCAATACTGTATTAATTTTCTTAAGCAGTGTGTTAAATATAGATTTAGGTTATAAAAATTGTTGAAATAGAAACTATGCTATGTAAGATGCTTTGTTTAAAAGAAAGGACTTGCAGCGAGATAGCAGCCACAGGACACCTAGATCTTTCAGAGAAAAAGAATTTATTGCCTTCTTATCAGAAGAAACAAACTTCTTCCCGCCTCGAATTAGGATTAGAGGGAAGAAGTTGACACTGACCAGACAGAATCCTGTGTTTGAATGGAATTTATACATCATGTATGAAGTGTATGAATATGCAACAGGCTATTGTTTTTAAGGGTTAATCCTTTGTTAACGGGTGTCCTTTTTCGGGCTCGTGATGCCCAGAAAAAGGTACCCAGACATCCGTAACTCTTTGCTTTTATTGTCTCATATTGTCTTAATTCAATTTGTCCAAGTTGTTATTACTCTAATTGTGTTACTATTCTTTTTAACCATTTTATTACTATTAAACTTTTAAAAATTTTAAAAACAAGTGATTGACGTTTTTCACACCAGGGAAGCCCTTCTGTCTCGGATGTGGATGAGGGGGAGTTTGAGTTTCTGTCCGATGTGGTGTCCCCCTCCCCGCCCCAGGACGGTGTGCTGGGGGGTGACGATTGCTCCCCCGGGGGGAATTTGGGCTTGCAGCCAGCTGGTCCCACGTCCGGGGAGGCGGGGGGGGAGCCCCGTGGGTTTCTGGGGGCTCTGTGGATTCGGCGGGCCGTCCTCACCCTGCCCCACCCTGTGTGGGTTGCGGGGCTGGGGACGGGTTGCCCTCTCTTTGTGCCTTCCCGGCCTTTGAGGGTCAGCCTCCGCCTCGGCTTGAGTCTGATCCGGTGACGACTCTGTGTCCGAACTGCGGTGTGTCCGTCACGTTCCCTCCGAGCGCGGCAGGGATGGGCTCGCCCGCCCCCGAGTTGGTCTCCTCAGCGGGGGGGGGGGGCGACTTCGCCCGTCTCTGGGCCTGCGCAGCCTGCTGGGCATGCGCAGTCGGTGAAAGCAGCCAGGGGCGGGGCGTCGGTCGGTGCTCCGTCCGGCCCCGCTCCGGTGGGCGGGCAGCCCGCCCCTCTCCGCTCGGTGGGGGCAGTGCCCACTGTGAAGTCTTGCGGCTTGGGGTGGGCTCTCATAGGGGGCTTGTCGGGCTCCCTTGTGCCGCCCAGCAGTGACGTGGCTCCGCGGGCCGCGCCTCTCTCGGCATCCCGCCCTTCCCCCGCGTCGGGGGCTGAGGGCCCTGCACGGGGCTTGTCCCGGCCCGTGCCGGATTTGCGGGCCGTGCCGACACCTGCGTCCACCGAGGTGCCCCTTGCCGCAGCTGCAGCGCGGCAGGGTGCTGAGGTATTTACCTTTAGCGCAACTGCTGACACAGCCAGTGGGAGGCCGGTGGGTGCCCGGGGCCATGGCACTTCCTCGTCAAATCTTTGGACGCTTCCCGCGTGCCAGGTGACTATGCGTCCGAGGCACCCCGAGCGTTTCTGGCGAGAGGCCAAAACCAAGACTGACGAGATGAATGCTCATAACACCCATGAATCCCTTTCATATAAGTTGTAGAAGGAACTCAGTGAAGCAGTGGCTCAGCATGGTTTGGGATCTGCTGAGGTTATGCAGTCTCTCTGGAGGATTGCTACGGATGTGCTGACACCGCACAATCTCCATCGTGTGGCACGTTCTCTTTTTGACCCTGTGCAATTTGGTGTTTTTGAGACCAAGTGGGCTTGTTTGGCGGCCCATGCAGTGGTGCAGAATGCTGGGCTGGCACAGCAGGACCCCAGGTATGGAGTTGTTGCTGACATGCTGATGGGGACAGGGCTTTATGAAAATGTTCAGGGGCAGATTGGATTCGATCCCCTTGTGCTTGACCAGTGCCACACGCTGGGCATGGCAGCAATTGTTCAGACCCTGGAAATGGCTGCTCCGAAGCAGCTGTTTTCGACCATTGTCCAGGGGGATGATGAGCCTTCCATGGCATTTGCGGCAAGGCTGATTGCGTCCGTGGAGAGGCAGGTGCCTGATCTTGTGGCAAGGAGTGTTACGATTGCAAACCTTGTCAGGTGTAATTGCAATACTGCTTGTAGGAAGGTCATAGTGGCTCTGCCTGGTGTTCCTACTATCTCCGAGATGGCGGAGGCCTGTGCGGACGTCGTCCCCTCGGGTCGGAAGTTGGCTGCTGTGGCTGCCGCTGTGCAGCCAGTTTGGGTGGCACCGCAGGGCAGGCAGCCACAGCAGGGGACTGCATAAGCTGGCAAGAAGCGGGGGAAGAAAGCGCAGAAGGTCAAATTCCCCATGTTCTTGTGCAGTCGGTGTGGTAGGCCGAATCACATGTCCAATGTCTGCAAGGCGACTGTTCATGTTAATAGCCAGGCTTTACCGGGCTCAGGAAACGTCAAGTGGAGCGCGCAGCAGGAGGGGCGCGCTCAGACACAAGCTTCTCTCCAGACCCCGGAGCCGATGGAGGTCTCCTTTGCCAGCTTGCAGCCAGCACCCGCGGATCAGCAGGTGTGGATGTCTGCACCACAGCAACAGTTGTCTTAGAATCTTCTGAGATACGCAAGGTTCCCCTGGATGCCTTTGGTCCCTTGGGTGGGGGCATGAGTTCTCTCCTTATGGGGAGGTCTAGTGCCACCCTTCAGGGCATCATTGTGCACCTGGGGCTCATTGATGCAGATTTCACAGGGCAGATTTGTGCCATGATCTCCACACCCACCCCCCTGTCACAATCCTGAAAGGGACACGACTTGCTCAACTTGTGCCTTTCAAGTCCTCTGTTCACAGGACAGCTGACCAGTCGCGTTGAGCTGGTGGCTTTGGATCCACTGGGCCGCCTCAAATTCACTGGACTGCTGTCCTGACCAAGGACTGTCCCGAGATGCTCTGTACCCTATCCATCCCTGGTGCGAGGCCGTCGGAAATCCACCTCCGCAGGCTTCTCGACAGCGGTGCTGACGTCACAGTTCTCTCCCTTGCCGCCTGGCCCCCGGAGTGGCCCTTGGATCCAGTGGGGACGTCTGTCACTGGCCTGGGAGGGATGACACAATGCTACGTGAGCCAGTGGCCTGTGCTGGTCACAAACCCGGAGGGACAGACGGCCTGGGTTAGGCCTCATGTTACTTCTACTCCTGCCAACCTCTGGGGGAGGGATGTTCTGTCTGCCTGGGGGGTACGCATCGGGGCGGATTTTTGATGGGGGCCACTGCAGTGAAGGGCGCAGAGTGTCCTACGCCTCCTATACAGTGGCTGGTGGACAAACCCGTCTGGGAGAAGCAGTGGCCCCTCCCTCAAGATAAATTGGATGCCCTTCGGAATCTGGTGCAGGAGCAGTTGGACCAGGGTCATCTGGAGCCTTCTACCAGTCCCTGGAACATTCCTGTCTTCTGTATCAAAAAGAAATCTTGGAAATGGAGGTTGTTGCAAGACCTCCGAAACGTCAATGCCGTGATGGAAAGCATGGGAACGTTGCAGGCAGGCATGCTGTCGCCTACCATGCTTCCCGCAGACTGGCCGGTTCTCATTGTGGATCTGAAGGATTGTTTCTTTACGATACCTTTGCATCCCGATGACAGACTGAAGTTTGCCTTCTCGGTGCCAACGATTAACGAGGCTGAGCCCGCACAGAGATATCGATGGAGGACATTGCCTCAGGGCATGCGCAATTCCCCTGCCGTATGCCAGTGGTATGTGGCCCGTGCCTTGTCTGGAGTTCGCAAGCAGTTTCCTGATGCGCATCTGTATCATTATATGGACAACATTTTGGTGGCCGCATCCACCCAGGATGAGCTGCTGAGGATTTAGCCTCGGTTGCTCGATGCTTTGCATGCTCATGGACTGCAGGTGGCTCCAGAAAAGGTTCAACAACCACCTTGGAAGTACTTGGAGGTCAAAATTCTGGAACGGACAGTCCGTCACCAGGAGGTGCAATTTGTGCATTCTGTGAAGACACTGAATGATGCTCAGAAATTGGCAGGTGTCATCACTTGGTTACGTCCGTACTTGGGACTAACCGACGCACAGCTGTCTCCTCTGTATGATTTGTTGAAAGGAGACTCTGATCTAAAGTCACCTTGCACACTGACCCCTGAGGCACGTAAGGCATTGGAGGTGGTTCAGCAGGCTGTTTCGGCTTGCCAAGTTTATCGCATTCATCCCTCCGTTGATGTCACGGTGTTCATCACCAGTCCAGATTCGCATCCCACAGGCATCATTGGCCAATGGAGTGACAAATGGTCTGATTCCTGGCACGTTCTGGAATGGGTTTTCCTGCCCCATCAGCCGCAGAAGACGGCAACTGCATTTTTTGAGCTGATTGCTCCCTTGATAATCAAATGCCGACAACGGTGTTTGCAATTGATGGGTGCAGATCCTGCATAGATCATACTCCCGGTGCAACGGGAGGATTTTGACTGGAGCTTTGCAAACAGTGTGTCCCTGCAGAGTGCTCTGGAAAATTTTTCAGGACAGATCACTTATCATCTGCCCAGCCATAGGCTACTGCATATGGCAAAATTCACAGAAATCTCTTTGCAGCCAAAGAATAGCCAGGAACCCGTGCAAGGACCCACCGTCTTCACTGATGGTTTCTGCCGGGTTTTCTCGGCTGTTTGAGGGGCCTGGAAAGGCCCGGAGTGGCCTTGGGACAGCCCGCGTATCGAAGGACGAGAAGAGGCTTCAGTTCTTCTTTCGGTTTTTATGTTTATTAATTGTTTATCTAAAAGATGTTCTTTCAGCCCGACAGAGATCTGCTCAGCAGTCAGCCATGAGCACACTGTGCCGCCCTCCGTACAGACACCTATCTTTATACCCATTGTTACGTGTACAATATTTATCATTTTTCCCCAATACCATTTATTCTTATTACTGGGTGCACTTTCAGTAATAACCAATCCAAAAGTGCCACCATGGCCAAAGAAGATGAATAAGAAGAACAGGACACACCCCAATTCCTCCGTCTTACTTCTCTAAACCCCCCTGTACATAAATCCTAAACCCTGTGTCTCTAATTAACTAATCTTTTCGCCATTCACCCCGGTGAAGTCCTCTTATCTTCATACAGGTGTCGTCTCCCGTGTAGGGTCAAAGTCCTGCCACCAGACACTTCTGGCAACATTCCAGGACTCCCGGGCCCCCCAGGGGTGGTCTCGGTGGCCCGGCATCTCAGGACTCAGATCCTGAGATCCCACAGGTTTGGGGAAAACAGGAAAGGCCATTGTTACTTGGAGGGACGGATCTGAGAGGCAGGTTCTGGAAGGCAATGAGGATGGGTTAGCCCAATTGGTTGAACTGATGGCTGCTGTCATGGCATTTGAGAAATTTTCCCAGGAACCTTTCAACTTGGTCACAGATTCCGCCTATGTGGCTGATATCGCACAGCAGTTGGGTCATTCGGTTTTGAAGGTCAGTAATCCTGCCTTGTTTCATTTACTGAAGACCTTGTGGTGTGCCATTCAGGCCCGGGTTCATCCATTCTATGTTCTGCATGTGAGGAGTCACACCAATTTGCCAGGCTTTATAGTGGAAGGTAACGCGAGGGCTGACAAGTTGGCTAACCCAGCGTGGGTAGCCCCTCAGCCTGATACACTCGCGCAGGCCAAGGCATCACATGGGTTTTTCCACCAAAACGCACATACCCTGCAGAAGTGGTTTCAGCTGACGCCAACTGAGGCTAGTGACATTGTTGAGTCATGTGACGACTGCCACACACTTGCTCCGCCTTTGCCAGCAGGGGTAAACCCCAGAGGCCTTAGGGCCTTGGAACTTTGGCAGACCAATGTCACCCAGATTGCTGAGTTTGGCCAGCTCAAGTATGTGCATGTCATGGTGGACACATTCTCCTCTGCGATGTGGGCTTCTGCTCACACTGGGGAGAAGGCCCGTGATGTCCTTGCCCACTGGAGGCAGGCCTTTGCCGTTCTGGGCATACCTTCTGCTGTGAAAACCGACAATGGTCCTGCTTACGCATCGCAAAAGGTGCAGAAGCTCCTGCAGTTGTGGGGTGTCTCGCACAAGTTTGGTATCCCTCATTCTCCGACTGGTCAAGCTATTGTAGAACGTGCTCATGGTACTCTGAAGCAGGTTCTTCAAAAACAAATGCAGGGAATGCAGGGTGAAACCCCGCACAGTCGGTTGGCAAAAGCTTTGTGTACAATCAATCATCTCACTGTGCCGCAGAACTCGAATAATCCTGTCATTTTGAATCACCATCTCTCGTTGCAGGCTGCGGACGAGGCACAACAGCCTCGGGTGAAGGTTCGGGTGCAGAATTTAGTCACCAAGCAGTGGGAAGGTCCCTATGACCTTATGGCTTTGGGGCGCGGGTGTGCTTGTGTATCCACAGATACTGGGGTACGCTGGGTACCTTCGAAATGTGTTCGCCCTGACCTGCGACCGCAGAGGCAGAATCCAGCTGACGAGCAAGATGGAGACCGTGACCAACCTGAAGGGCATCAAGCAGGTGAATCACTGAGTGATGACTTGGATGCAGATGATGAGAGTGATCACTCTGATGATTCCTCCACAAATGGACACTGAACATTGTCCATGTTTACTTTTTCACATTGCTCATTTTTCTTTTCTCTTTTTCTTTTTTAAATGGAAAAGGGTGAGATGTCACCCTGGTTTTTAAGATTTTCTAAGCCTTCTGATGTTGACATTCTTGTAGTGACCTTTCTCACACACTTTCTGTAAATAACTCATTGTTTTGCATTCCTTTATGGAGGAGGAGAGAGTTGATGGACTGTTGGTTTGACCAGTGTCATTGGAGAGGTGTCACTGTCACCCTCCAATCCGCTGTCACTTTTATAAAACTATAAATGTTCGAGTCAGAAAATAAACTTCCTTTTTTTCCTTCACCTTGAGAGCAGTGGTGCGCGTGTTTTATTTTGTGTCCTATAGTGACAGTTAAGAGCCGAACTGGGGTCCGGAAAGGGTTTAGCAAAACGGGCCCTCCTTGAAGGGAAAAGAGGATAAGTTGACTAAAGAAAGGAAAAGAATGTCAGGAGCACCTGAGGAGGCCAAGTTTTGGGTTGTCAAGATTGGGAGGTATTTGACCGCTCCTGTACGAGCAGCGGGGCCTCGGGGGCTGCGGCAGGGACCAATTCATGGAGGAGACTCGGTGGCGATGCTGGGAGCAGATTACACAGGTTTGCTGGCCAGGAGTGGGCTGGCTCCGTAACAGAACTGCCGGGGTGGCTCCCAGGCTGTCGGGGTCCCGAGTCCAGGATGGTAGTGTCGGCCCCAGTGAGTGGGTCGAGAGAGAGAGAGAAGAGGAAAGAGAGATAGAGAGAGAAGGAAAGAGAAAGAGAGAGAAGAGAGGGATAGGGGGCAAAAGGGACCCAAGGCATGCCCCCAGGGTCCCCATGCCCGTGGCTGTTCTCCCCTGCTCCCGTCGTCCAGGGCCCTGCAGAGAAGTGGCAGCAGCGGGGGAAGGGCGAAGAACAGCATTGACAGCAATGCTGTGAAAAGAGGGGGAGGGGGCTCGCACTAAAAGATAAAATCAAAGCAGAGATTGCTGACTCTCCAAACCCCACAATGTGGTTTATTTTTCTTAAGTAAGAAGTTTTTTGTTTTGTTTGCTGTTTAAAAAGGAAGAAGTTTTTTTCCCTGAAGAATGGATTTGTAACAATTACATTTGCCCAAAAAGTAAAAAAGCAATACATGTGATTCATCTTGTGTTAAAATCTGCCTGGCCTTTCTTATTTAACTAACTTTAACTCACACAAAGAACAATTTGCCTCTGCAGCTATTAGCACAGTTGGATATAAGAAGAGACTGCTGTGGAGAAAGCTTTTAGCTAAACCCAGAAAGTTTGGAAGAAAAGCGAATGGTTAAACTTAATGCAGTATAGTCTTTCTTTTATTACTATGCTATTAAGAAGTCCTTTCCAGGTACTACTGAAGCAACAATGGGCATCATGGAAAGAGGGTGAATTCATGCCAGCAGAATCAAAAGACTTGTGAAAGAACCTGAAGAATGGACTGTCACATTTAAACTGGGTGATACCGAACTGACTTTCCAATGGGGACTGAGTGGTAATGGTTTGGGAAAACCCAAATGATCCAAGAAATGTACAAAGAATAACACTGAATTAAGAAATATAGCAACACATATCGCTGGTTTCCAGCACTGCCTGAATAAAGCATCTTGTTGGGGAGGAATACCTCAGATAGAAGGATCAAGACTGTTTTTGTATTCTGACCTTAGCCTGTGAATTGTACAGGGAAGAAGGGGAATTACTGTTTCCATCAGTACCCTACTGTAAACTTTATTTGATTCCTTCCAATACTGGACATGCTAGCTGGGTTATATGTAAATGCTTGAATTGTGGGAATAATTAGTATTGTAGTTCACAGAATTGATGCTCTTATTGCAAGAAGTGTTAAAGTAATAACTTTGTTTTGTGGATGGGAATTATTAGTGCCTGTTGAATGAGAGATACCCGAGGAATGGTGAGAAACCACAGTTAAAGGGTGTCAAAAACAATTTGCCTGGAAATTAGTTAAGAGAAAGTGACAAGGATATGGAGAGCAAGACCAGATTGGCCTCTGTATTTGCCACCAAGAAGATCAAATACACCTGCTGTGGGTTGCAACCTCGCAGGCATGGGAGGTGGGAGTATAAGCCATACTGAACCTCTGCTATTCCTGTTTCTGTCACTCATTTGTTGTCCTTTCCCTTTTGGGATACCAGCAAGATCATGTCACAAATGCTACAGAAAGCATCACATAGAAAGAAAACAAAGTTTCTCTTTTATTACACGCACCCATGTCAACAGCCACTGTTATAACCCATCCAAATTAAGTACCTTTAGGCAAAATTGAGGAAATTACTGGATTACAAGAAACTAAGGAAAAAGTGGTAATAGAATTGGAATTGAATGTCCAAAAGGAGAGAGATGGACTTGTTTTACAGTTAATCTTGAAGATACGGTTCAGGATTCGGTAAAAAAACAAATACTAAACAAAAAGATAAAACCAGCACAGCAATTTAACTCTGTATTGACCCCAAATTATATGTTGAATCATATTACAAGACTCCAAGCAGTTATAGAAATGATAGCAAATAAAGCCACCCAGGCATTATAGTTAATATCAAGTCAGCTAAGCCAAAGAAAAACTGTAGTTCATCAGAATAGGTTGGCTTTGGACTATTTATTGGCTAAAGAAGGGGGTGTTTGTGGAAAGTTTAATATATCAGATTGTTGAAAATTGATGACCACAGAAAAGTCATTCCAGAAAAAGCAAAAGAAATCAAAGAAGAAAAAAAAATATAGGCATACAATAACCCAAGTACCAGTCAAAATTAGAAAACAATGTTAAAACCTAGCTGGTGGGATAATGTATTGGAAGAAATTAAGATTTTTCATTTTATGTGTTACAACTGTTTTGATATTTCTTCCTTGCGTAATCCCCTGTTTTATTTTACCAGCATAGTCCAGAAGATGCCAGTAGACAAGAAATATTGCTCAAGCCAAATAATTTACAAAGAATAAGAGTGGGGATAGTGAAAAATGCATATTTTATGATTGGCTTTTTGAAAATATTAAAATGAATATTATATGTGTAATCTTAGAAAGTTATGCTGTATTAATTTTCTTAACTAGTGTGTTAAATATAGCTTTAGGTTATAACATTATGTTAAAATAGAAACATTATGCTATGTAAGATACTTTTTTTAAAGAGAGGAATGAGGTACGCGCAGCGAGATAGCAGCCACAGGACACCTAAATCTTTCAGAGAAAGAGAATTTATTGCTCCATTATCAGGAGAAACTGACTTCTTCCCGCCTCGCTCGGGCAGGACGACGCCATTAGTATTATGAGGAAGAAGTTGACGATGACCAGACAGAATCCTGTATTTGAATGGAATTTATGCATCATGTATGAGGTGTATGAATATGCAACAGGCTATTGTTTTTATGGGTTATTCCTCTGTTAACGTGTGTCCTTTTTCGGGCTTATTTTGCCCAGAAAGAGGTACCGGGACAGTCCGTAGCTCTTTGTTTTCTATTGTCTCGTATTGTCCTAATCCAAATTGTCCATATTTTTATTACTCTAATATTATTACTATTTTTATAACCATTTTATTACTATTAAACTTTTAAAATTTTATAAACAAGTGATTTGCATTTTTCAATATTAGAATAAAATAGAGGAAACTGTGGTATAGCTAAGGGATATTGCAACAAAGCGACTAAATGCTTATGTATAATAAAAAGCCGAATGCACTTGTATGAGACTGAAATTATTTAGCAGACACTGGTGAAGGGCCTCCCTGCAGATGACCACAAGAAGGACAGGAAGCTAACAACCACGTGGAAAATTTATGAAATTGCTGATCCCAGCTTATTGATATCTGCTGATTCTGACTAACACAAGCACACTGGAAAATGCTTTGTAGGCTTAAAAACAGTATATATACTTTGGCGAACTTGTAAGTGGTGTGTGCCATTAGTGGAGCAGTGACTCCTCAGCCACCCAGCGCTGCTTGCTTACTTTTTTTAAAATAAAAAATATAAAAATGAAATTCAGTTTGGCTATCAAAATTTTGTATCAGCAGGTGTTGGAGATTTTTTCAGAAACGGCTTAGAAGGCAGCTGTGAGGAGTAAAATTCTCACAGCCTGTTTCTGTAAACAGCAGAAGTTCTCAGGTTGTTTTTAATTACAAGTAAAAGTGACAAACATGAAGGCCTTGAGAACCTTGCATACCAGAGTTCTCAGGCAGCTTTCTCATAACAAGTAGATATTCTATCTTTGACTGTTTTGGGAAAGTAAAAGCAAGTTTTGAGAACACAAATCTTAGTATTGGAAACAAGGAGGGGTTGGTGTGTTATCTCTGACCTATTGTGAGCTCGGGTTTGCAATATGCATGAACTTAATTAACACTGTTATAAAAAGTGCCTGATTGATCAATAAAATCGGAGTCAGATGCTGATCAAACGAGGATGGGTCTCTCCCTTCACCTCAACATAATGGTGACACCCGACCGTGATACTGCGATGCACCACGCGAAGTGAAAACCGGCTCAGGTCCTAAGCAGTGGGGCGGCAGGAAAAACGCGATAAAGCGGATAAAAAATAAGCTGATATGCGTCGTGTGCCTCGGGTGATCGTAAAGACGAGCCCGACTGAGACGTGCTGCATGAGGCCTTGAAGAGGCTGCAACCAGCGCTGGAAAAATTAGGTAGGAAAATAGCAAGCAGCATATTTATAAAAACCACAGATTAAGGGGATGAATTTGCAAAAGGATTTAACAGGACTTTGGACTAACGGCTATGCTAGAGGGGTTTTCCTTGGCCTCCATGCGGTTTACGAGTTAACGGGATGGCATGAATTCGATGATTTATTATGGGAGAGTGATAAACCTGTCAAGACGCTGAGCAAGCCATGGGGGGAGAGCCGCCGCCGCGGGGGAAGCCGCGCCGCGAAAGCCGAGCCGAGCCGCGGCCGCGGGGCCCAGCCTGCTGTTGGCGCATGAAGCCCCCGGGCCCGGGCCGCGCCGCGCCCCGCAGCCAGCGCCAGGCGGCCACCAGCAGCACCAGCACCAGCAGCGCCGCGGCCATGCCGGGCCTGGCCCCGGCGGGAGCCAAACCAAGCCGCGTGGGAGCCGAATGAAGCCGCCGCCGCGCCGTGAGACCAGAAGTTTTTTCGCCCGCTCCGACACCGCGGGGAGCCGCCCCGGGGGCAGCGGGGCCGCCGCGGGGGGAGCGGCCGCGCCGCCATGGCTGCAGCGCGGACGGAGCGCGCGCCGCGCCCAGCGCGGGGGGGCTCGGCCCCCCTCCGACACACGCGCCGCGGGAGCAAATAAGATCTTGGTAGCTCTGCTCTAAAATGGACAAATATCTGTTGGTTTTCTTGAATGTACCTGTACTTTTTTAAGTCACTTAAATCTGTTACCTTGGCTTATATGTATTTCATACTTAAGCTTTGGTTTTTTCCTCTCCTGCTCAGACATGTGAAAACTCCTCTTATACACAGAAGAGGTAGACTGCCAACTAGTAGTAAGCCAGGAGGGAGAAGACTGCTGCTGTTCTGACGTGGTTGTTTCAGCTTGTTGATTGAAAACTTAGATCTGCAGTTTTGTGGTTTACCAAGAAATATCAGGACTCTTTCTTCTGACCCTTTTCAGCAGTGTTAGTAATTCAGTGATACAGGTTAGTAACCAGCTTAGGGTGAGGCTGAGAAAGATGGTCACACTTTTTACCTTTCCTTGCTGCTACAAACGGAGCCTTAGCTGTGAGGGGCCCAGGGCTGGAGTGCACTGGGCTCAGGCTCCTGGGGTCTCTCTCTCTCTCTCCTGTCTGTGCAGTTTCTGTTCTTGCCAGTGTGCACTCTCCAATAGTAATAGTTTCAAGAGGCTTTGCATTTCAAAGTGCAGACAGATTTCTCTATCAAGCTTTAGTTTGATCCTAAATGCTGCTTTTAAAGATTTTAAACAGTGTCTTATTCCAGTGGTATGCAATGTGGCTTTGCTGTTCCCTAGGACACACACAATGGGAAAAGAACTTAGAAGAAGAATTAAGAAATGAGAAACCCAGAGGTTTCTGATGACATGGTTTTAGCTCAAGCCCTGAAAGCTAAATTAGGAGCGGTACACATTTTGAATAAAGAAAAATAGTTTTGGCATAGATTAGAAGTTTTATTGAATTACTGATATAGAAGGTAATGCATGAACACAAACTCTAAGTAGTATATTGTGTCCCAAAGATTTGAGCTAAAAAATGTCTATTTTACCCAAGGAAAACATCTGTTGATGTATTTCCTCAAAAAGGCATTTTATAGAATTGCTATATAATTATTTTTAAATAAGAATTGTTTCCTTTCTCTGAATCCAAAGGAAATGTTTGTTTTTTAAAGTGGTGCTTCCTATTCCAAAGCCACTTTAGAAGGCATAATAATAATATAAATTAAATAATAAAATATGAAATAAATAATAAAATAAAATAATGATAAATAATAAAATGAATAATAATAATATAATAAAATAATAAAAATATGAAATCAAAAATTTGAAATATTTAATAATTTCAAATTTTAGTTAATAAAAGCATGGTTTTTAAAAGCATGTGATTAACAAAAACACACAGCATTTGGTATTCATTTTGGGATATCACTTGCTTTCTATCATGATTGCCGGCAAACAGACTTTTGTTGACCAAAAGTTTT
Source organism: Zonotrichia leucophrys gambelii (assembly GCF_028769735.1). Lineage (NCBI taxonomy): Eukaryota > Metazoa > Chordata > Aves > Passeriformes > Passerellidae > Zonotrichia > Zonotrichia leucophrys. Next base: position 92,111 of record NW_026992287.1, on the reverse strand, counting down.
TTGTTAAGATTAAAATTATATTAAATATATGTTATATAGAATTTAAAATCAGCTGATTTTTGTTAAATTGAGTTTAGGTGATGTTGAGTTCTGTTGAGTTTAAATATTTTGAGTATTTTAAATCTAAATGTTATTGAGTTGAAGTAATGTTAGATAGATTTATGCTTTTATGATAGGCATTTGTTTTATGACTTGTGTGTAGAGTGTTGTTGTGAACATTAGAGAAACTTTAGTTAAAAAAGACAATTAGAATTTGCTATTTGAGAATAGAAAGCAAACTTCCTTTAGCTTATTTTTATGAATTATATTAGCACACCTGAGTTTTGTTTGAGCTTTGTAGCGCATAGAATTCTTTTTTATATCTGTTGTATAGCATATCTTATAATTAGTGATAGCCTTTTTGGTTTGTTTCCCTAGCTTAGATCCCTTGTAAGAGAGAAACCTTGCTAGCTGAGAATATTGCTTATAGTGTAATAATTGTTAGAATTGCCTATTTTTGTGTTACAAAGAGTGTGACAGTTAGCCCATAGAATTTTTCTGATTCTTGTTTAAGTTTTATTAGAGTTAATTGATTTTACATATAAGCTTTGTTGATCTTAAAATAAGTCTGTTAAGTTTAGATATTTTAAGTGTTTTAAATGCATGCTAATTTTTCACTACTCCAAATCAACCAAGGACTGAGAATTACCCAGCTGAGGCCATTTGAGCCAAATGACTAAAGGATTACAGTCTGTAAAACTGATTTTGAACTTTTCTGAGAAACCCAAGAAAAGGGTGGATGTGAAAATCTCAAGAACAGAAGGGATCATTTTCAGACTCGCTGTTTGCCTCCTCTCCAGGTGCACATGAGGGAGGACAGCTGACAGCCTTTTAACCCTTTGGGGTAAAAGCCATTGCTGGGACCATGGCTGGGGGACCTTATAGAGATACTGAGTGTACTTTTGAATGCATTGTTTGTTTTACTTTTTATTCTTGGTAGTATTCAAGGTATGGTCAGTGGAATGATAGAAAAACCTAGCATACCAAACTCCTTGTGCAAAAAAGAAAAAACCAGGAATTGTTGGAGATTTTTTCAGAAATGGCTTAGAAGGCAGCTGTGAGGAGTAAATTCTCACAGCCTGTTTCTGTAAACAGCAGAAGTTCTCAGGTTGTTTTTAATTACAAGTAAAAGTGACAAACATGAAGGCCTTGAGAACCTTGCATACCAGAGTTCTCAGGCAGCTTTCTCATAACAAGTAGATATTCTATCTTTGACTGTTTTGGGAAAGTAAAAGCAAGTTTTGAGAACACAAATCTTGGTATTGGAAACAAGGAGGGGTTGGTGTGTTATCTCTGACCTATTGTGAGCTCGGGTTTGCAATATGCATGAACTTAATTAACACTGTTATAAAAAGTGCCTGATTGATCAATAAAATCGGAGTCAGATGCTGATCAAACGAGGATGGGTCTCTCCCTTCACTTCAACAAGCAGGAACCCTATGGATAAGCAAGCTGGAATGGCAAGACCTCCCGGCAGACAGAGAGTGAAAAGCTACAGTGTAGCACAAACCTGGATCAATCGCAGAGGTACGGTGGGGGTTGAGCAGTAGCAGTCCGGCTCCAGAACGCAGCGAAAGGCTCCCTGGGCTTTTCTCACCGGCACTGGCTGGTCCTTCAGATCCGGGCTCTGTGGAGGGTGGGGCAGCCCCCTGGTGGGAAACGAGGGCAGTCCTGGATCCTGGCAGGGCACACACTGGCACTGGGCTTCCCGACAGCAGAGCAGCAAAAGAAGCCCAGCTGGCAAGCTCAGTCACAGTGCTGAAGAAAACAAACAAACCAACAAAAAAACCCCAAACCCAAAAAGTAGCAGGCAAAACCCACAGAAACAGAAGGATCCCTGGTCAGAAGGACCAGCTGCATGTGTGCAGTCGATAAAAACCCAAGGTTCTTATTTTAGTTTTCTTACCTCCCTTGGCCCACCACTGTTATAGTTCATCCAAAGTAGATACCTGCCTACAAAATGGCAGAAAGTATGGGGTTACGAAAATTCTGGGGTCAAAAAACCCATGGATGCCCTCAAAGAGATGAATGGGTTTGTTTCTCCATGGGTCAGACTCAAGAATAGAAAAAGGAACGAGATTTGATATGAGATTTGGTACAAGAATGAATAATAGCCAGGCAAGGAAAGCAGATAAAACAATCCAACCCAGAGAAAACTCAATGCGGAGATTTCAATGCAAAGCTCAAACAAGAAATAGAAACTGAGATAGAAATCCCAAGGTTAGGGAAGAATTTGTTTGTAGATCTAGGAGAAAGGATCAGCAAAGAACTGAATGTTACCAACTGCTGGGTATGTGGGAGGACTTTAATGTCTGAAGAGTGGTCATGGACAAGCAGTAGCCTAGGCCCAGTTGAACCCCTTAAATGGAACAGAACCAACATGAAAGGAGAAAATTGATCAGAGGGGTGGATATTAAGTTCAGAAATAATAGGAGAGGAGCCTCTGGCATTTGGGAAAAGAATTCTTGGATAATATAGGACAAACTTGCTGTAAAAGATATAAAGTTTATAATGGAACTTTCACATGGTGGATCCCTGAAAAACCTGCACAATACTGGACCCAGGAGAGTAAAAAGAATTGTAAATATGAAAAAGGAAGTAAACTTTTCCAATGTAATGACACTGGGAAGAATCCCTATTATGGGATCCCTGAAATATCTAAATTTTGGGAAAACGTGAATAACCAAGGAAAAGAATACTGGAGAGCACCAGATGGCTTATTCTGCATATGCAGGAAAAGGGCTTATCCAAAATTTCCTCCCCTATGGAAAGGAAGTTGCACTCTAGGAATTATACAACCAGGATTTTTCCTGTTACCAAACCAAGACAGATGATTTGGGAATACCAGTATACGATGCCTTAGAAAGAAATAAGAGAACTAATTGGAGAAATTGGGGAGTACCAAAAGTGGGGCAATGAAGAGTGACCTCCTGAACAAATAATACAGACATAAAGTCCAGCTACCTGGGCACAAGATGAGAGTTGGGGATATCAAACCCCAATTTATATGTTAAATCACATCATAAGACTCCAAGCAGTTGTAGAAATCACAAATAATGAAACGGCCGGGGCCATGGAATTAATAGCCAACCAGCAAAGGCAAACCAGAGCTGCAGTGTATCAAAATCAGTTGGCACTAGATTATTTATTAGTGGAAGAAGGAGGGGTTTGCAGAAAGTTTAACACATTTGATTTCTGTTTACAAATTGATGATAATGGGGATGCAGTTTTGGCTATAGCCAGAAACATTCAGAAAATAGCCTATGTACCAGGTCAAAAATGGGAATGTATAATAAATAAAGGATGGTTAGAAGATTTTTTTTTAGTATCCTGGTGGAAGAGGGCAGGATTTGTAGTGCTATGTGAAATAACACGTCTAATTCTTGTTCCATGTTTGATCCCATGCCTTACCCAATTAATTACTTATGTGGTCCAAAATATGCAAATAATGACAGTGCCCACCAATTCAGAGTCAGGAACCATAAGAAGAAAGCAGAAAATTATGGTATTGAGAAAAATGAAAGATGATAAAAACAAGGCATTTAGGATCTATGAAAGATATCAGTATGCCAAGAGTGCAGAAGATAAAAAGTTGTAGTTCAAGCCAAATAAAGTAATAAAGAGGACTTGTTAAAAATGACCAGATAATATTGGCTTTTGCATTTATGTATTAGCTTTTGCATGTTGTTATTGATCATAAGTATTTAGATATGGTACAATTTATAACTCCTTTTAGCTGCTTGTTAGTATAACATAATCTATCAGTTTAAGTATGCACTGTATAGCTCATAGAAATAGTAGTTGTTGCTTGGAGTCATGGGTTGGAGACAGACACATGACACAACACTGTGAGTCTATAGGAAATGTGCCCCCTGTTGACGGAGTGGCAAAACTATCCTTTGTCCCCTTAAAAAGGAAATAAGCCCAGAAGTTTCTCTCCTCAATTAGGTGAAAAGACATCTCATAGGACCTGGGAGACTTCACCTCAAACTTAAGGATAGCTATTTGGGCAGGAGCCAAAAAGTCCCGCCTGAGCAATTTACTAGAAAAAGAAGACAACAAAGAAACTAATCACTTTTGTGAAGTGTTTTACCAGGGGCAAGGACCTCTTGCCCTGGCTCGGTTTTTCTCTGTGGAGGGTTTTGTTATTTTGCCTTTTAATAAAACCTTTTTGTTTCTAACACTACCTCAGAAGCCATCCTGCTGATTTTATGCCTTCTAAGATGGCTGAGCTATTTTGGGTGTGAAATAGATCTCCAAGAGTTTATGAGACCTGGCTCGAGGAGACTCATATTTCACTTGGTGCCTGGACTGGGTTTCTCATATTGAGAGAAACAGCCTGGGAATATTTTGATTGCTCTCAATCAAAATTAGGACTTTTTTTTTCCCTGGTCTTGTGTTTTTGGGGAACAGGCCTGCGACTGGGTTTTTGGGCACCTACAAAGAAAACCCAGATAAAGGAGGATCTGAGATCAAAAGAGGTGAAATATATGTTATGAAATAATTCATGCTTATAGAGACAATGTGTTTTATAAGATAGTGAAATCCAAACGAGCCTCTGACCGCAAGCAGCCTAGAGGCAGACGTCTACTTCGGAATCTCGAAATACCTGAAGGTGGCAGGAGAACAATACCCAGTTTACTTATGAATAGACGTGGCCAGTGCAATGATTGTCGCTCTCCCAAGTCTCCAGACAGATACATCTGAATATGCAATTTCCCCTGGCACGATCAACACTGGCTACTGCTCAGGAAACAGCGATTGTCCAGCTCTGCACAGTGAAAGAAACTGTCATGCATATGCAGAGTTACAAAAGAAATTGGGACTCCTCTGCCTCAGGCATAAAAAACTGTATAAAATAGCCCCGCAAGAAGCAACGCGCATGAACAGAAGGAGATCTGATGTGATAGAGGTCAGATCTAGGTTCACCCAGTGCCGACCCTGGGCTCCACGCTCTTTGGCTGTGGGTTTTTGAGGACCGTATTTTGGTCGCGGAAAAAAATAAAATCTTTTTCACATTTTGAAAAATTTGGCTTCTCGATTAATCATTTATAACAGAGGAGATCCCAGATCAAAGCCTCACAGCCAGTGAAAGGGGACAGGACTGGAGAACGCACTGCGAAGGTCCTAAAGGAAGCTGCGATTTGGCTGAGCCAAAACTGATACACCGCTGCATTTCCAGACCTGGGGAGAAGAGACCAAGGAGGATAGCTTCTCTGAAAACCACCCTTTGGTGAGTAAGAAAAAATGGGTAACAAGCTACCTGTAGCAGAGCAGGATCTTTATTTTTTTTTTGAACTATAATCTAGAAATTCAAGATATAAAGTTTGAGAAGAAATAGCTTCAAAAACTCATCAGATGTGTTTTCACAGAATTCCCAACCCTAGATATGTCTGAGACACACTAGAGTTCTGGGACACTGTGGGGTTGAAGTTATATAGTATGGAAAAAAATAAGAAGTCCGGCTTAACGTTGCGTCCAATATTCAGGACGGTGTTACAATTTGTAACCTTGGAAAGTGAAAAGCAAGTGAGAAACAGCCACAAAACACCACAGAGCAGAGAGAGAGCAGATCGCAGGCTGCAACAAAGAGAGGGAAGGCAGAGAATCTAGGGGGTCCTGACCCTTTCCCCAAACCGATCCGAGAAGGACAGATCCCAGGAGGGCAGATGAGAGGTGGCCAGGCCAGCTCCTCCCCGCCCCGCACCGCACCGCCTCTACCACCCTCAGAGCGGTTACAGACTCGTTTTGGCCAGACTTGTCTACAAACTACCTCTTCTAAACCACCTACTGAAATAAACAGGGCCAGGAGACTTCTTCTCCTTTATAATGCCTTTATTAAAAGTGATCAGCTCAGGATTGGGCGGCTCGGCAGGGCTGCAGTCCCCGTCGCGTCTCCCAGGGCAACTCAGAGGAGGAGGATATGCGCAGCTCCATCCACTAGGGGCAGAGCCGGGGGATCCAGTCCTTGTGGGAGCTTTAGGGCGTGAGGTCCCCGTCAGATGTTACTTTGCCTGGCTCGGTCCTGTCTGGTCCCGGCGTCCGGACGACTCTCTGCTCAGGGCGAGAGGGGCTCCGAAGGTGTTCAGCATCTCTGCAGGCTCAGCACTCGGCTCCTCACGTCCAGACATCACTTTAATCTCTCAACTCTTAGGTGGCTCGTTGTTTTTGGGGTTTTTTCTGTGCCTCTGGAGTTGGGGTCCCACAAAGCATTCTGGACTTTGGAGTCACTTTGCATAACCCCCCCCACCCTCTCAGGTGTCTTCCCTATGCTGGAAGGGCGCACTGCCTCGGGGAAGGGCCATTTCCCCACCCAGCCAGGCTTTTTACTAATACAAAAGAAGGAGATAAGCCTTAACGACCCGGTATTACAATAACAAAGCACTAAGAATCCTGGCAGCGCCTGAGACCTGGCTGCCCCCCTGCAACTCTTTCTCACAAAAAAATATTAACTGAATTTTTGTTCATAACACCTACCCCAACGATTTCCCCTCGGTTTCCTCTCAAAAGTAGCCTCCGACGCACAAAATAGGTGAATTTTGGCAGTAAAATGGAAAAAAGCCAAGCCGAGACTATGCTCTATGAGAACATAGGAACACGTGGCCAACGCCATGATTCTGAGAGGGAGAGCTCTGCCCTTCATGTGCATGTTCCAACATCCTCGGGCTTCCAGCACTCCCTTTCCAGTTTGTCATTAACCTCCTGCCCATCACACAGGGGACACACCTCTTCTGGGGGCCGAGCCCGATTGGTCTCTGTGCCGCTGCTCCCTGCCCACTCCCCGGGACGGCACGCCCCCACCCTGCTGAGCGTCGGAACTGGATGTGATGTCCTGGAAGTGACCCCATCCAAAATGGCAGCGCCCATATCGGGAGGAAAGTCGGACCAAAACAAGAGTTATTCCTACACACCCCAGTGTAGCCCCCAAAAATCTGAGGAACAGTTTCATACACCAGGAGGCACAGATACCTGGCAGAGGATAAGAAAGGATGCAGTTGTGAAAAATGCGTATTCTATGATCGGCTTTTCTCAAATAATAAAATTAATATTATATGTGTTGTGTTAAAAAGTAATGCTGTATTAATTCTCTTAAGTATTGTGTTAAATATAGCTTTAAGTTATAAAAAAATGTTAAAAAAGAAACTATGCTATGTAAGATACTTTTTTAAAAGAAAGGACTTGCAGCAAGATAGCAGCCACAGGACACCTAAATCTTTCAGAGAAAAAGAATTTATTACCCTCTTATCGGAAGAAGCGAACTTCTTCCCACCTCGAAGGTGCTGTTGGGATTTGGAGGAAGAAGTTGACACTGACCAGACAGAATCCTGTATTTGAATGGAATTTATGCATCATGTATGAAGTGTATGAATATGCAACGGACTGTTGTTTTTAATGGTTAATCCATTGTTAACGGGTGTCCTTTTTCAGGCTTGTGCTGCCCTGGAAAAGGTACGTGGATGTCCTTAACTCTTTGTATTTGTTGTCTCATATTGTCTTAATTCAAATTGTCCAAATTATTATTACTCTAATTGTATTACTATTTTCATAACCATTTTATTACTATTAAAATTTTAAAATTTTAAAAACAAGTGATTGACGTTTTTAACAATTTTGGTAGCAGAGGATGGTTACTAACACCTCGCTGCCGGTGCTTTAGGAGAGTCAGAGTGGGGAAGGTGCCCTATTTGGCAGCCTCACTCTCTTTCCCCTGAAGTGACCGACAGACGCAGGTTACGATGGGCGGACAAAAGGAGGCAATAAAACAAAGAGAAGGGAAAAAGGCTCCCTACAACTGTGGTAATTGGCCCCCTAAGACTAGTAGTGTGCACGAAGAACACGGGAAGGAAAAAGGATTGGTAAGTATTTCTCGGGGGGGGGGGGGGCAGGTACGGGGAGATGAATGTGTGTGAATGAGAGGCGGGCTGGTTGTCCCAGACCTGCCAAGTGAGTGCGGAAGCCTCCCATGCTGGGTGTCTGACTTTCCGCGAGGGAAGTGGCCAGTAAAGAGACGAAGTGAGTGATAAGAGGAGTGAAAGAATCCCCTGGGGTAACTGGGACTGGGTCTCAGGGAGGGGTTGGACCCCTCGGCGGTAGGGAGCAAGGTTTCCTAGCCCAATCCACTAGGAAACAGGACAGGAGGGGCCCCTAAAAACCTGCTGGGTTGAGGGATTTATATTCCAAGAGCATCCAAGAGCAGCGTTGAGCAGAATTCTGCTGGAGTGAGGATATGCCCGAGAACACCCAGGGTGGGACAACACAGCTAGATTGAGGGATAAAAACTGCCCAAGAACATCCAGGGTTGGACAACACAGCCAAAAAAAAAAAATTAAATGCCCAAGAGCATCTGTAGTTGTACCACACCGCTGGGTTGAGGGACAGAAAAATACCCAAGAGCATCTGGGGTTGGACAACACAGCTGGGTTGAGGGATATCCAAGAGCACTAGGACTGGCCAGTAACACCTAAACTTGTAATAGGTGATGTGAAAGTAAAAGGTACCTATTGCAGTGACCTTAGACGGTCACTGTGGTGAGAGAAGGACGAGAATCTTGTTTCTTGATCAGGCGGCTTGATTTATTGATATAAGATATATAATACATTATAACTATACTAAAAAGAAAAAGAAGTTGCAGAGAGCTGCTAAGCTAAGAATAGTATAGAAAGAAGAATAATAAAGTTCTGTGTCCAGGGAATCTGTCCCTGAGCTGCTCCTGTGATTGGCCTTTAATGGTACACATGGAAGATGAGCCAATCACAGGGGCACCTGCTACATTTCACAGCAGCTGATAACAATTGTTTACATTCTTCTTCTGGGGCTCTGCTTCCCAGAAGATGGACAAATGTGAAAGAAAGGATTTCTATGAAAAAATGTCTGCGACATCTCACCTTTCTAAATTGTGTAAATTAAAAGAAAAATGCTGATGTGAAATGAACAGGAAATGTCTTCACCTGTAAAATATACAATACTAACAAATCACTAAAACAATCCTACAATATAGGAAAACGCAAAAAACAATGCAAAGAGAATTCAAGTCCAAGCAGCTAGGTTTCAGGAACAGTCCAAGAGCTAAAGTTGTTTCTTTTGGACATCTGAGAGTCCTTTTTGGTCCTGAAAACAGACTTGCTGCAAAAGAGTCCCATCTATAGTTATCAAAAAACCATTGACAGTCCTACAACAATTTCAAACAATTTCAAACAATTTGAACAACTTTGGAATGTCCCTTTCTGGCCCTTCAATGCTTCAGTGCTTCAGAGCTGCTGCCTGCTATTTTAAATCTTTTTTATTTAATTTTAATTTTTTTTTTTTTGATGGAAAATGAAAAGAGCAGCAGCAGAGCAGAGCAGTGCCAGAGCAGGAAAGGCCCTGGGGGCCCTGGCCCATGATGGACCAGGAACCCCAAAACTGGCCCACAAAGGGGGACCAGGACCAGTAGGAGAAACCTCAACCCCCAGTAACACCAAGAGGCCAAATGCTGGCCCTGGCCCAAAAACTTCCTGAGCCCAACGGCCCAGGCCAAACCCATGAGGCAGGCTCTGCATTCCCACAGGCCTGCACCCTGCTGCCAGTACAATGGCAGCACGAGTGGGGACACGCTTCCTTTTCCCAAAACCACTGAGGCATGCCAGCAGCAGGGAAATAGAAGCCTTCCCCAGAAATCTCATCTGGGGTCTGGAGATGTTTGTTCCCCACAGCAAACCAGCTATGGTCTCCTCCATCTGTGCCCTCTCCCTCTGCACTGCAAACGCATCAGGTTTGTCTCTCATCTGCCCCATGGTTTCATCCCCACCCCCTCCGGGCTGGGAACCAAAGGCAGAGCTCTCGGGATGCACCTGCCCCCCGCCACTAGGGCGCAAGAGAGGCGGCAGAGATGTCAGCCTCCATGGGACAATCCCCGAAAAACCACCCCCGAACCCGCCGAGAATGCTGATCTTAAAAGCAGGGAGACGGGCTGCCCCCCCAGTCAGCTGGCGGGCAGCCCCCGCTCCACGGAAGGGAAGACCAGCCCCCGGGGCCGCTGCTACAGCAACCGGTCCGGGATGGTCCGAGCTCGAACAAGCCGCCGGTTCCAGGGCAGTCTCTGACGCCGACACGGAGGACAAAGCCTCCGACAACGGCAGGACTGCTGGGGCAGCCTGTTCAGGCAGCGGGGGGGAAGCCGGAACCGGGGAGGGAATCTCGCTGGATGTAGGAGTGGCCGCGGGCTTTTCCGAGGGTCCCGCAGGTTCGGCGCCGTCTCCAGCACCATCCTGAACAGGGACCGTCTCTGCTTGAGGCGGCGAGGAGGCCGATGGAAGCGGCAGAGGGGCCGGAGGGGCCAGAGAGATCTCCGCTGAGCCGGAAGCTGGAGACGTGTCGTCGTCGCTTAGCAACTCAGCAGCCACAGGAAGTGCCTCTTCTGCATTCTCAGAGGCAGGCGCTGGCAGGGGCGGGGAGGCCTGTGAAGCCGTGGGCAGGACCGCCTGGAGAGGCGGAGACGGGATCGCCTGGAGTGGCGGCCGCGCCGGTGAGGCGGGTCTTGAAGGCGGACACAGCGCTGGCAGGGGCGGCACCAATGGCGCTGGCTCGAGCGGGACCGCCCACTCCCATCCCCCCGGAGAGAGAGAAGGGGGGGAGGCGAAGGTTCCGTCTGAGCAGGCTCAGAAGAAAGAGTAAAAAAAAACTTCTTCGCCCGGCGAAGTTTCGCCCCCCCCCCGCCGCAACGCAGGGGGGGCTGGGAAGCCCCCACTCATCCCCCGCCGGGTCTTCTCCCACTGGGGACGGTGGAAATGGAGCCTGCCCATAGCAGTTAGAAATCCATTGAAAAACAGCTGCTCTCCGTTTCAAAACTGGGAAGAGCTTTATAAATGCTGGGTAGATAGAAGGCAAAACACGTTCCTGGCCCCAGACGAACTGGAAAATTGAATTCATGCACTCCCAGACAAAAACATCCAAGGCGTACAGGACATCAGTAAAGAACCCAAAAAGCTTTGCCCATCGAAAGAACTCATAGAGATCTGTTGCTGACAGAAAAATCCCATCTTCTCTACACCATTTTTGCCAGAGGGCAATAAGTTTCTCCTCTGAAGGGGAGAACTGAACCTCTTCTTCCAAGGCATGTGTCTGCCATACCAACCGCCACAAACTACGAAGGGCTGGTTCATCAGGAAGGGAAAAGCCAACAGTACCTTTTGAAAGTGTCCAGCTTGCTCTGGCCAGCTCTCCGAACATCTTCCTGAAGGTTTTCCAGAAGCAGGTTCACTTGTGGTCAGCCTTGGCTGTGAACTCTGTCCAAATCAGGATCTTCAGTGCTGCAACTCCTGGCTGAATCCACTTCTGTGGTCACTTCAAAGCAACCATCACTTTCTACACATACAGGATTTTTCCCAGTGCAGCAATTTTGCTCCTCTGGTCTTATCAAATTAATTTTTGCTCTGACATGAGGGGTCACCAGATATTACAGGGACCTTAGACGGTCACTGTGGTGAGAGAAGGACGAGAATCTTGTTTCTTGATCAGAAGGCTTGATTTATTGATATAAGATATATAATACATTATAACTATACTAAAAAGAAAAAGAAGAGAAGTTGCAGAGAGCTGCTCAGCTAAGAATAGTATAGAAAGAAGAATAACAAAGTTCTGTGTCCAGGGAATCTGTCCCTGAGCTGCTCCTGTGATTGGCCTTTAATGGTACACATGGAAGATGAGCCAATCACAGGGGCACCTGCTACATTTCACAGCAGCTGATAACAATTGTTTACATTCTTCTTCTGGGGCTCTGCTTCCCAGAAGATGGACAAATGTGAAAGAAAGGATTTCTATGAAAAAATGTCTGCGACAGGTACCTTATTGTTGTCTTGTTGTGTGTGTGAGAGTGAGTCACACAAAAAGTCAGCCTCAACTTCCCAGGTGGGTGGGAAGGGGGAGGCAGTGGAAAGAGGAGTGTGTGACCCACACACCAGGCTAGTGTTCCCGGGTAGGTGGGTGGTTCTGGGCCGAAGGCTGTGTGTGTGACCTGCACACCAGGCTATTGTTCCCCAGGTGTGTGAGGGGGCCGTAGCTGAAGAGTGTGAAAGACACACAGACAGCCTCACAAGTGAGCGGGCACCTGAGGTGACCAGAGTCAGGGCCGTTCTAGGGGGCCCGGTGACACTGAGACCTGGAGGTCAACCCCAAGGCGAAAAGGGGGCCACAGGGACCTGTGATTTTCTAGCAATAAGGATCCACTTTGTGTCTTGAAAGTGTGAAATGTTGCAGTGTGTTGTAATATCCTGTTTTAAACTTCCAGGTCCCTTCCCCAGGTGTGCCAATACCTCTCTTCCCCTTCCCCCCTCACCCCCTGCTAAGGGCTGTCAATCAGTTTTAACATTCCAGCAAGGCGTCGTGTGGTTCGTCACTTTCAAAGGATGCCCCTCAGGCCTGGGAGTCATTGGCCTGTTTAGGTGTCCCTCGTCCCTTGAGACCCTGCCCCTCCCACCTGGTTGGTGGCTCACCTGTCCCTTCCCTCCCCCTGTCCCCGAGCTTAAAAGGTCAATCAGGCCATGCGGTCGGTATTCTGTTGGAGCTGTTACCTGTAATTCAGACCTCTGTGACCATGGAATAAAACTCTGGATATTAACCCTCCGACAGAATCCGTCTCCTTCCTCCTCACCATAGCCTGAAGCCTTCCCACCTGAGGTAAAACTGAGTTTCTACAAGCCTGGACTTGTTTCAGTGCCTGCTGCAACCTCCAACAAGCTAAAGGTGTCTCTGGGGTGAAACACCACAGTTGCTGCCTTTGGCCCAGCAGCAAGGGTCAGACTGGCCCAGGCACAATCCACCTCGTAATATTGGGATTCATATTCCAATAGTGAAAGAATGTGTAAAGGTGAATGAGAAATAAAAATGAGTGAATGTGGACGAATTAAAGTATAGGCAATGTAGATTGTGCATTTTAAGCCTCACCATATCTCCTTGGAGGGAGGTGTATTGTATTGAAAAGCACTGTGAGAAAACGGGCTTTTTGGGTGTAAGTAGTTGAAGGAAAAGTGGTATTTAAGTTGTTAGAAAAAATGAAAAACAGAAGCAGGGGACGAATAGATAGAATATTGAAAAATGAGACAGAAATCCAGTAAGGTGGATACAGGAAAGAAAAGCGGGAAAAATTACCAACAGAAATTCCCAAAGGTAGCCCTTTGGGAGTTATGTTAACAAACAGAAATACAACTTGCAAAATACAGGGTATGCAGAAGTTGATGAGAAAAAACATGCAAACTTGTGAATTACATACTTTAAAAAGAGCATTAGAATATTTAACACAAAAGAAAGGAGTTCCATATTGATTCAAGGTATGCCTTTAGAGTAGCACATAGCTTAAGAAAAATTTAAAAAGGGAGATTACTTAATTCAAGAGGAAAAAGATTAGTACATGAGAAACTTATTTTAGAGGTTTTAGAGGCATTAAAATTACCTAAGAGAGATAGCTATAGTATATATTAAGGGACACCAAAAGGTAAAGACCCCAGAAATAAGAAGAAATAATTTGGCAGATCAGGAAGCTAAAGATGCAGCAGAAAATGGAGCTGAAAGAGTTAATATTAACTCCAAATGAGGAAAAAAATAGAAATTCCAAAGTATAGAGAAGCAAAAAAAGGGGAATTAAAACAAGATATGTGGCGAACAAGATAAATCGGGGAAATAGAAACATCTTGATGGAAGACAATTAGATAATAAAATGCTTACTAGGGAATAGCAGAGGACATGTATCAAAAAGCCCAGTGGGATACTCAGGCTTTGTGTGATCATTTTTTTAAGGAACCATAGGTGCATAGGGATTTTTGGAGTAGAAAAACAAGTAACTTAAAGATGTATGATTTGCCAAAAGATAAATAAAAGGGTGATGAGTAAAACAATACGAGAAGGTCGTGAGTTAGCTTGTCGACCATTTCGAAGTATCCAAGCAGAAGTTTGGATTTGTTAAGCTCTAGATTTATTTGTAAAAACCGTTTAATCCATAAGAAAAAGAGTATACCACATGCTGGGGAGGGGAAAGGTTGTAAGAAAATAACATTTTTAAAAGGCAATAAAAGAAAAACAGTGGAAGTATAAGGCTGGGAACAAAATATTACCTCATCCATTCCCATCTGTTCTCCCACTCATTCAGAGCTGGATCACTCCCCCCCAGCCCCTGTGCCGGTTCCGGCACAGTGAGGTCATAAGCTCTAATTTTTTTTGGGGGACAAATACTATCTGGAGCCTCTGATAATTTTAAAAGTGGGTCCCCAAGAAGAATAATTGGAATTTGTAATAGACACAGGGGCAGAGAGTATCTGCCTGTTAAATATTCCAAAAGGTTATAGCGTGAGCAAACATATAGTGAAAGTAACAGGGGCAAAAAGTGAAAGTTTTACATTTCTGGTCATTAAAGATGTAATTGAGGGAAGAAACTAAAATTTGGATGGGAGATGTCTTATTGGTCCCAGGGCCAGGTAGCAATTTATTGGGAAGAGTCTTACAAGTGCAATTAAGAATAAGAGTTATACCAGAAAATGGGAAAATGACAGCTAGAGTTTTAAAATTAGGCCAAGAGGATGAAGAAAAAAAAAATCAACAAAGAGGTTTGGGCTAGAGAAGGAAATAGGGGAGAATTAAATATCCACCCCATAAGGGTTACAACTGAGAGAGAAGATTGTCCCATATGTGTATGTCCGTATCCTGTATCTTTAGAAGGACGGGAAGCTTTGAAGCCAGTAATAGAAAGACTAATAAAGGATGGGGCATTAGAACCTTGTATGTCTCCTCATAATACCCCTATTCCCCCAGTAAAGTCTGATGAGAGTTATAGACTAGTACAAGATTTAAGGGAGGTTAATAAAAGAACTCAGACTCACTACCCAGTGGTAAAATATCTTAGACACTTATTAAATAAAAGTAGCTGGAAACCCAAATGTAGTAAAACCCTCAGGTTTAGCCAGGGCCCCTTGGAGAATAGAATGCTGACACAGCGGCAAAGAAGTTTCCTGTCTCCAGGGACATCCGCCTTGTACCTTATCCCTATAGCCATGTAAGGCAATATGTTGTTAACCCTACTATTGGTCACTTATGGTCACTCTAACACCTTTGCCATTGGTCAGGATTGGATCCGGGCCAAGGGTATAAAAGTAGCATACTGTACCCCTACTAACTCGGAAGAAGAAGAGCTGAGACCCTTCACGGACCCTGCAATAAAGCCATACTCGTGGAACAGCCAGCGTCTTCTGCTTCTCCTCTCTCTACCGTCTGCTGGAACCTTAGGCCAAGGGAAAAGCTACCTAGCAAGCAAAGAGCTTGAAATCATAAGAGCTGCCTAATCACTAAGAGCTGAATATTTCCTGCTTGCTAGGGCTGTCCCACGGCCTTGGTCTGAGAGCGAGCTGGCTTCTAGCACCCAGTCCCCTTGGGGACTGAGCTCTGGAGCTGTAACAGCTTGCATAGGATAAGACCAAGCAAGGCTCATTTACCCAACCATGAGAAAATTGCAAGAATTTTATTCCTTCTCCCTCCCTCTTCAAAGAGGGAGATCAGAAAATTACCTAGATTATTGAAATATTATTGATTATAGATTCAGGGGTACACACAAGCAGCAAAATTTGTATATGAAAAACTGACAGAAGGAGATGATATAAAACGGACCAAGGAAGATATTGTTAAATTAAAAGAGTTAAGTTAAAACTAGCCTAAGTACCAGCTTTAAGCTTACCCTTGTTTGAAAAATCCTTTATCATCTATCCATAAATACAGAAAATGTAGTAGCTCATAAAATTTTAATTCAGGAGTGAGGAAGAGTAAAAAAATATCTAGTAGCTTATATATCGAAGATATTAGACCCTGTAAGCCACAGCTGGCCAGTATGTATTTAAGTTATAATAGCTACTGCAATCCTAGTAAAAGAAAGTTGTAAGTTTACTTTTGGAAGTAAATTAGTTAGGGTCACCTCGTACCGTCTGAAGTGTGTTGAATCAAAAAAAAAAAAAAAAAAACAAGTGAGAAGAAAGAGAGAAGTTGAAGTAGGGGGGTGGTTAGTAAACTCTGAGATGTTGGAATGTGGAGTGATGACATGTTGGTGCTAGAAGAGAGCAGAAGTGTGAATGCAGGTTTTTTGCATGAAAGGCAGAGAAGTGTCTTAACACATGGTTGTTTGGATGTTATTCAGTGCCAAACTGAGGTCCAGAAAGGGTTTAGCAGAACGGGCCCAGCTTGAAGGGAAAAGTGGATAAGTTGACTAGAGAAAGAAAAAGAATGTCAGGAGCACTTGAGGACGCCCAGTTTGGGGTTGTCAAGGTTAAGAGGTGTTTGACTGCTCCCTACGAGCGGCAGGGTCTCGGAGGCTGCGGCAGGGACCAATTCATGGAGGTGACCCGGCGGCGGTGCTGGGAGCAGAGGACACAGGTTTGCCGGCCAGGAGCGGGCTGGCTCCTTGGCGGAGCTGCCAGGGTGGCTCCCAGACTGTTAGGGTTCCGAGTCCAGGATGGCAGCGTCGGCCCCGGTAAGTGGGCCAAGAGAGAGAAGGAAAGAGAAAGAGAGAGAAGAGGGGGGGGGGGCAAAAGAGACCCAAGGCAGCCCCCAGGGTCCCCATGTCCGTGACTGTTCTCCTCTGCTCCGGCCCTGCAGCCAAGGGGCAGCACCGGGGGAAGGGCGAAGAACAGCATTGACAGCAATGCTGTGAAAAGAGGGGGAGGAGGCTAGCACTAAATGATAAAATCAAAGCAGAGATTGCTGACTCTCCAAACCTCACAAAGTGCTTTGTTTTTCTTAAGTAAGAAGTTTTTTGGCTTTTTTCTTTTGTGTGTTTTTTTGCTGTTAAAAATAAGTTTTTCCCTGATGAAGGGGTTTGTAAGGCTAAAAAAATCAAATGCTGCTGTAAAAGTAAAAAGCAAGAGATGTGACACATCTCATGGTAAAATTAGTCTAGCTTTTCTTATTTAAGTAACTGTAACTCACAGAAAGAAGAATTTGCCTCAGCAGCTATTAGCACAGCTGGATAGAAGAAGAAGAGGCTGCTGTGGAGAAAGCTTTTTGCTAAACCCAGAAAGTTTGGAAGAAAAACGAATAGTAAAAGTTAATGCAGTATTATCTTTCTTTTATTACTATGCTATTAAGAAGTCCTTTCCAGGTACTACTGAAACAACAATCAGAATCACGGAAAGAGGGTGAATTCATGCCAGCAGAATCAAAAGACTTGTGAAGAAACCTGAAGAATGGACTGTCACATTTAAACTGGGTGATACCGAACTGACTTTCCAATGGGGACTGAGTGGTAATGGTTTGGGAAAACCCAAATGATCCAAGAAATGTACAAAGAATAACACTGAATTAAGAAATAAGATAACACTTATATCCCTGGTTTCAAGCACTGTCTGAATAAAACATCTCCTTGGAGGAGGAATACTTCAGATAGAAGGATCAAGACTGTTTTTGTATTCTGACCTTAGCCTGTGAATTGTACAGGGAAGAAGGGGAGTTACCAATTCCATTAGTAAACTTTATTTGATTCCTTCCAATACTGGACATGCTAGCTGGGTTATAAGTAAATGCTTGAATTGTGAGAATAATTAGTATTGTAGTTCACAGAATTGATGCTCTTATTGCAAGAAGTGTTAAAGTAATAACTTTGTTTTGTGGATGGGAATTATTAGTGCCTGTTGAATGAGAGATACCAGAGGAATGGTGAGAAACCACAGTTAAAGGGTGTCAAAAACAATTTGCCCAGAAATTAGTTAAGAGAAAGTAACAAGGAAAAAGATGGCAAGACCAAATTAGCCTCTGTATGTGGGGGCCTGAATATATGTTGTATTGTAAGACCTGTGTGGGTCTGAGTTGCTCCAAACGAGCTGCAGCTGCAGGGTCCTTAGTTGGGCAGCAGCTGTAGCTCGTGAAGGTAACTGAAATAAATAGGGGTGGGTCAAGAGCCCAGGAGGAGCCCCTGAGAAGACAGGAAGGACTGTGCTGCAGAGAATGGAGAAGAGCCCCAGCAGAGAGGCGAGAACAACACTGCAGCGAAGGTTACAACAACTGGTGCCCCGTGTGAGGAAGAACACTGCAACCAAACATTGAAAGAAGGTATGGAATCCCCTGGACAGCAGAGAGCTGTGGCAGCCTGAGAGCTGGGACTAGAGAAGGTATGGAATCCCCTGGACAGCCGAGAGCTGTGGCAGCCAGACAGCTGGGACTTTGGATTATAATATGGCCTTTGAATTAAGGAGCTGTAGCAGCAGAAAGCTGTAAGAATATGGCCTTTAAGGAAAAGAGCCTTGGAACATCTAAGGACAGCCGAGAGCTGTGGCAGCCAGAGAGCTGGGACTGTATAGGGATATGTATATATTCTATGGTTGTATCTAAAGACAGCCGAGAGCTGTGGCAGCCTGAGAGCTGGGACTTCGGAATATCAGCCAAGAGAGCTGGGACTATAGAAGATAGGACAGCCGAGAGCTGTGGCAGCCTGAGAGCTGGGACTAGAGAAGGTATGGAATCCCCAGGACAGCCGAGAGCTGTGGCAGCCTGAGAGCTGGGACTAGAGAAGGTATGGAATCCCCAGGACAGCCGAGAGCTGTGGCAGCCTGAGAGCTGGGACTAGAGAAGGTATGGAATCCCCCGGACAGCCGAGAGCTGTGGCAGCCTGAGAGCTGGGACTAGAGAAGGTATGGAATCCCCCGGACAGCCGAGAGCTGTGGCAGCCTGAGAGCTGGGACTGTATAGGGGTATGTATATATTCTATGTATGTATCTAAAGACAGCCGAGAGCTGTGGCAGCCTGAGAGCTGGAACTGTATGTGTATTGTGATTGTATAATTGTTAAAAGAAAAGGGAGGAAATGTGGGGGCCTGAATATATGTTGTATTGTAAGACCTGTGTGGGTCTGAGTTGCTCCAAACGAGCTGCAGCTGCAGGGTCCTTAGTTGGGCAGCAGCTGTAGCTCGTGAAGATAACTGAAATAAATAGGGGTGGGTCAAGAGCCCAGGAGGAGCCCCTGAGAAAAAAGGAAGGAGTGTGTGGCAGAGAATGGAGAAGAGCCCCAGCAGAGAGGCAAGAACAACGCTGCAGCGAAGATTACAACATCTGTATTTCGCCACCAAGAAGATCAAATACACCTGCTGTGGTTTGCAACCCCACGGGCATGGAAGGTGGGAGTATAAGCCATACTGGACGTCTGTTATTCCTGTTTCTAGCACTCATTTGATGTCTTTTCCCTTTCGAGATACCAGCAAGATCATGTGACAAATACTACAGAAAGCATCACATAGAAAGAAACCAAAGTTCTTCTTTTATTACACACATCTATGTCAACAGCCACTGTTATAACCCATCCAAATTAAGAACCTGTCGGCAAAACGGAGTAAATTATTAGATTACAAGAAATTTAGGAAAAAGTGGTAATGGATTTAGAACTAAATGTCCAAAAAGAGACAGATAGATTTGGTTTACATTTAATCTTAAAGATACAGTTCAAGATTCAGTAAAAAAACAAATAGTAAACAAAAAAGTAAAACCAGCACAGCAATTTAACTCTGTATTGACCCCAAATTATCTATTGAGTCATATTACAAGACTCCAAGCAATTATAGAAATGGTAGCAAATAAAGCTGCCCAGGCATTATAGTTAATATCAAGTCAGCAAAGCCAAACAACAACTGTAGTGCATCAGAATAAGTCAGCTTTAGACTATTTATTAGCCAAAGAAGGGGGTGTTTGTAGAAAGTTCAATACATGAGATTGTTGAAAATTGATGAACACAGAAAAGTCATTCCAGAAAAAGCAAAAGAAATCAAAGAAGAAAAAAAAATATAGGCATACAATAACCCAAGTACCAGTCAAAAAATTAGAAAACAATGTTAAAATCTAGCTGGTGGGATAATGTATTAGAAGAAATTAAGATTTTTCATTTTATGTGTTACAACTGTTTTGGTATTTCTTCCTTGCGTAATCCCCTGTTTTATTTTGCCAGCATAGTCCAGAAGATGCCAGTAGACAAGAAATATTGCTCAAGCCAAATGATTTGCAAAGAATAAGAGTGGAGATTGTGAAAAATGAGTATTTTATGATTGGATTTTTGAAAATATTAAAATGAATATTATATGTGCTTGTTAGAAAGTAATGCTGTATTAATTCTCTTAAGTAGTATGTTAAATATAGTTTTAAGTTATAAAAAATATTAAAAAAGAAATGATGCTATGTAAGATACTTTTTAAAAAGAAAGGACTTGCAGCAAGATAGCAGCCACAGGACACCTAAATCTTTCAGAGAAAAAGAATTTATTGCCCTCTTATCAGGCGCTGTTAGGATTCAGAAGAAGAAGTTGACGATGACCCGACAGAATCCTGTGTTTGAATGGAATTTATCCATCATGTATGAAGTGTATGAATATGCAACAGGCTATTGCTTTTAATGGTTAATCCATTGTTAACGGGGGTCCTTTTTCAGGCTTGTGCTGCCCAGAAAAAGGTACCCAGATGTCTGTAACTCTTCAGTTTTATTGTCTCATATTGTCTTAATTCAAATTGTCCAAATTATTATTACTCTAATTGTATTACTATTTTTATAACCATTTTATTACTATTAAACTTTTAAAATTTTAAAAAAACCAAGTGATTGGCATTTTTAACACAGTCCAGGAAGGAGAGTGGGAAATTGCATCAAAGATGAAAGTGTTTCCAGTTAGATATACTGCCAGTGCTATAGCACGACCACAGTGGGAACAGATAAATTTTGCAGAAATAAAAGAGATATGCAAAGCATGTCATTTGTATGGGAGAGAATCAGCATTTTTCAGAGGTCTATTACATGCCACCTTTGCAACAAATGTATTTACCCTCTTGATTTAAAACAGCTGTGTACATCTTTGCTGTCTCCAACAGAGTATTCTCTGTGGGAATTGGCATGGAAACATTTATTAAATGACCTTTTAACAGGTTATGCAGGAACTCCAGTCACTGCAAATATGACTCTAGATCAGCTCTTGGGGGAAGGAGCCGACACAGACACACTGGGACAGGCTAGAGCACTCAACAGACAAATCCTTCAGGATGTTAAAGAAGCAGCAAAGACTGCCTTGTTCCCCAGGTGCCTGATGGGAATAAACCAGAACTAGACTTCACAGAAATAAAACAAGGGATGGATGCGCCATACATTAAGTTTTTGGACTGTTTAAAATTGGCATTGGATAAGCAAATTCCCATAGACTGTGCCAGACAAGAGTTATTAAAATGGCTTGCAATATCTAATGAAAATCCAAGCTGCAAAAAAATATTACGTGCATTGCTACAAGACCCTGAGCCCACCCTAACACAGCTAGTGGATGCTTGCAATTGCCCGGGTACCCCTGAACATGCAGCAGCCATGCAGGCAGAGGTGGTAGCGATGTAGCAGGCCCAGGGCCTGCAAGGGCTCCCTGGTGGCCAGCAGCCTAAGATAGGAACTGCCCAGTCATGATGACTGGACCTTAGAAGCCACTCTCTTCTGCCTTCGGACCCTTGCTTCTCTCTCTGTAAGACTATAGGTCACTTTCCTTTGACCCTTACTACTGGACAATTTCTAAAACCCCTGTACCCTATATAAAGAGCTACTTTTTCCCAGCTCGGCAGAAGAGCTGTCCCTGAGACCTTTGCAGAAGACTTCAATAAAGACATTGCTGTGGAATCTCATACAGCCTTCTCCTCTCTCTCCCTGCATCTGCCTGCCTGCGGCACCGAGCAAGCTAAGAGCTGAAATCACAATGAGCTGATAATCACTAAAAGAGCTGATATCACTTAAGCTTGCTAAGAACTGCTTGGGAACTCGGACAGGTGGACAGCCTTTGCCGAGCAGGACTGTGCTATCCAGACCCCGTTGCAGCCCGCTGGGTGTCACAGACATCTTTTCATAAAAATCCTTTCTTTAGGATTTTTCCCCCTTCTGGGAAGCTGAGGCCCCAGAAAAAGTATGTAAACAATGGTTATCTGCACCTGTGATTGGCCCATGTTGGATGCGTATAATTAATGGCCAATCGAGGACCGAGCTCTCTCTGGGACAGAGTCGGAGAGAGCTCCTTTGTTATTCATTCTTTTCTATTGTTAGCTTAGCTAGCCTTCTGAGAACTTTCTCTTCTATTTTTTTTTAGTATAGTCATAATGTAATATATATATAATAAAATGTTGGGATTTTAGCTGACTAGAGACGGGAAAAGTACTGGACTCAGCCTAATTTGATCTATTGCACCTGCAAGATAGCGTGTCCTTGGGCCTAGCTGGGTATGACAACAAGTAGACAGAGAGACGTGGGAAAAGGGAATGTAGGCCCAAAAGAATGAGGAAGAGTTGATGGTATAGTTTAACCAATAGATCACTTGGCCTGCAGAATATTCATGAGCTTATTACTTGTGTGTATAAAAGTTTGAATCTCTTGCTAAATAAAAAGAACTTGCTGATGACTCATACTGAGCCCCGAGTTTCCCCTGCACCAGACAAATGGCTGGAAAACCGCAACAATAAAATAAGAAATCAAGCCTTCTGAACATGGATTCAACATTCTCATCTCTCTCTCATCCTGAAACCCTTGTGACCACTGTCACAGCTGGGGACACTCCGAAACCCAGCGGAGGCTGCATTAAGTGAATGAGATCACAACAGCTCAGGAAAACATCCTAAAGCAGTAGAAAAAAGCTGTAGAAATTCAGACACAAACCCTAGCAGAGGCTCTAACAGCATTTAAAGGGACAATTGGAAACCAACAGATTTCAAGGGATATGTGCTATTCCTGTGGTCAAAGAGGGCATTTTAAGAGAGAATGCCCTAAACTTCAAAGCAGGCCACCTCCAATAAACAGTGGATGCAGAGGTCTCTGTCAAAATACTAACAGTTTTCACCCAGCACAGGGTTGTCCATGCCATCTACTGGGAAACTTGCAGCCGAGCACAGCTCAGTGGCATGCAATGACAGAAGAACCACTGTACCAAAGGCCAGAGACCACCACAGGCCACCAAGTTCAGAACCGCAGCAAATCGTTGCAGGACTACCAAGCACAATGTCCCCAGGTACCAGACTGGAGCTGTCTACAGCTCAGCCAGTGATGCTAACAAATGCCATTGCTCACACAGTATCCACAGGACAGCTGGGACCTGAACCACAACCCCATTGGTTCTTAATAGTGGGAGTGAACAGATCTCATGCAGAAGGTTTCTGTATCATTCCAACTGTGTTATCTGTCACTTGTTCACAGGAAATTACAGTGTTAGCTTTATGTCCAGACCCTCCATGCTTTTTACCCAAAGGACTAACCATAGCACAAGCTTTTCTTCTACCAGAGTCACAGAGCAATACATGTGTCATTGGTTGGACCAGGCAAATCAGCCGCGGGCAGCCTCAACTCACCTGCATTGGCCTGATAGATACTGGAGGTGACATCACTCTGATATTGAAATCAAAATGGCCACAAGACTGGACCATTGTGCCTATGCTGGATCAACTGGCAGGTATTGGTGGTCACTGTGAAAGTTTTCCTAGCTTGCACTCAGTCACATTTGAGGGACCCGAAGGTCATGCTGCCACCACAAGACCATTCATAGTAGGAGCTGATATATGTAGTATTTGCTGGATGCCCAGGACGAAGGAGGAATTGAGAATCTGACTCCATGTTCTTAGAAGGCTATAACATAATATAATATAACATTACATTACATTATATTATATTATATTATATTATATTATATTATACTATACTATACTAAAACTATACTAAAGAATAGAGAAAGGAAACTTACAGAAGGTTACAAAGAATGATAAGAAAAACTCGTGACTGCTTCCAGAGTCCCAGCACAGCTGGATGGTGATTGATCGTTAAGTAAAAACAATTCACATGTTGGATAAACAATCTCCAACTACATTCCAAAGCAGCAAAACACAGGAGAAGCAATGAGACAATATTTTTTTCATTTTTCTCTGAGGCTTTTCAGCTTCCCAGGAGAAGAAATCCTGGCAAAGAGATTTTTCAGAAAATATGACAGTGACAGATATAGTTCTTTGGGGCTGAAACATTCTCTCTCAATGGGGTCTGAGACTAGAAACCAATTTTTAACAAAGGCTGTTGATGGACATATCACACTAAAACTCACATGGACATTCAATACACCCATCTGGGTCAGCCAGTGGCCCTTACCAGCAGAGAAACTTGCTGCATTAGAGCAGATGCTACAGGAACAGTTAAGCAAAGGTCACCTAACTCCAACTATCAGCCCCTGGAACACTCCAGTTTTTGTAATCAAAAAGCCACACAGTGGGAAGTGGAGATTATTGCAGGATCTCAAAAAAGTTAACAAAGTGATTCAAGAAATGGGTTCGTTACAACCAGGTTTACCTTCTCCTGTTATGATTCCAAGGGATTGGTAGTTAACTGTTATTGATTTAAAAGATTGGGTTTTCAATATTCCTTTGCATCCAGATGCTGCACCAAGATTTGCCTTTTCCATCCCATCCATAAATCAGAAGGCTCCATTAAAAAGATATCATTGGCTTTCTCTTCCACAAGGCATGTGAAATTCTCCCAGTATATGCCAGTGGTATGTAGCAAAAGTGCTTTCCTCAGTTCATGCACAATACCCAAATTCTCTCATCTTGCATTATATGGACGATATTTTAGTAGCAGCAAAGGACCAAGCATCAGTGCAGGAGACAACAGATCAAGTCATCTCAGCAGTGGAGAAAGCAGGACTCAGAGTAGCGAAGGAAAAAATACAGACACTTCCTCCCTGGAAATATTTAGGATACAGGATCACAGAACAAACTGTAACTCTGCAACCACTCCAACTAAGGACAAATCCAAAAACACTGAATGAAGTGCAGCAGCTAGGAGGGACTCTGAACTGGCTTTGTCCACTACTAGGCCTTTCAAATCAAGATTTAGCCCCTCTGGCAGATCTATTGAAGGGATACACTGCTTTAAACTCACCACGAGAATTCAACAAAGAAGCCCAAAATGCTTTAGAGTAAGTGATGAGAGCCATCCAGTCATGCCAGGCCCATTGGTATAATCCTAACTTGTCTTTTTTGTTTGCAGTTTTAGGAGAAAATCCACAGCTTTACGGTCTAATATTCCAGTGGGATCTAGAGAAGAAGGATCATCTGATAATCTTAGAGTGGGTTTTCCTATCACGCCAGCTGGGTAAAACTATAACGACTTGCCCTGAAATTATATCGCAATTGATTGTCAAGGCTAGATCCTGAATGTTTTCCCTTGCAGGAAAGGATTTTACAGAAATTTTTCTGCCTGTCACATCCATCTATTTGGAATGGTTAATTCAAAATTCAGAGGTCATGCAATTTGCCCTAGAAAATTTTTCAGGAAAAATTTCAGTCAATTGTCCCAAACATGAGCTATTAAGTTCATCTTTAAAATTAATTCATAAGCCCTTAAGAAGTCATGTACCCCTAGATGCAATCACATTTTTTACAGACGGTTCTGGGAAGTAAAAAAAAAAAAAATCTGTGATTGCTTGGCAAAATCCAGAGACCAAAAAATGGTAATCAGATACTGAGGAAGTAGATGGTTCTTCACACATGATAGAGTTAACAGCAGTTGTGTGGGTCTTTTCAAAATTCACGTTTCCTTTTCATTTAGTAACGGATTCAATTTATGTTGCAGGTATTATAGAGAGAACAGAAGGGTCTCTGCTAAAAGAGGTTTCCAATGACCAGCTATTCGGTTTACTCAAAAAATTAATCTTCCTTCTTTCCATTTGACAGGAACCCTACTTTGTAATGCACATTCGTTCACATTCTTCACTTCCAGGTTTCTTAGCAGAAAGCAATGCCATGGCTGATTTGTTAGCCATGCCAATCCAGAATACACTTCTTAATGTTGTTGAACAAACCAGAATGAGCCATGCTTTCTATCATCAAAATGCACCTGCTCTAGTAAGAATGTTTAACATCTCTCAGAATCAGGCTAAAGAAATTGTTCATTCATGTCCAGATTGCCAAAAATTGCCATACCAGCAATAGCAACAGGACTTAACCCTTGAGGCTTAAATAGCCTGCAGATATGGCAAACTGACATAACTCAATATCAGTCATTTGCATGGTTCGAGCATATACATATATCAATAGATACATTCTCAGGAGCAATTTTTGCTTCTGCACATCAAGGAGAAAAAAGTAGAGATGTAATTAAACATTTCTTAAAAGCATTTGCATCCCTAGGTATTCCTCAAGAAGTCAAAATGGACATGGACCAGCCTACGTTTCTAACAAACTGTAGGAGTTTTTCAAAACCTGGGGTATCAAACATACCACAGGTATTCCACATTCTTCCACAGGCCAATCTATTGCCGAAAGAGCACACAGATCACTGAAAATGATCCTTGAAAGGCAAAAGGGAGGGACAGAAGTGCTTTCTACAATAGAGAGGCTGAATAAAGCTGTATATGTTTTTAACTTCTTAAATAATTATTTTATGGAGCAGGTACCACTGATTTTCAGACATTTCAGCAATACCAGTCAAGCAAAGCTCAAGGAAAGGCCACCAGTCTTCATCAAGGATCCAGAGACAGGACAAATTTCAGGACCCTATCCTCTTGTGACTTGGGGGAGGGGGTTTGCAAGCATTTCTACAAATGCAGGTCTTCGATGGGTCCCTGCAAAGAATGTCAAGCCACAGGTACAGCCGATCCGAGAGCAGCAGATGACACTGGAAGAAGAATGCACAAACAACTGAGCAACAGCTGGAAGCAGAGACTGTTTTCTAAATTTGCACTAGTTAAAATTGTTTAAAAAGTAGCTTTGCACTGAAAAAGTTCTATAAGTTGTTGTTGTGTCAAAAAGTTATTAACCTACCTCTATGTTCAAATCATATATAGCCAGAAATTTGAGGCTTGCCTGGGAAAACACTTCACCAAAGTTAAGACAGAAGATTAGGACCTAATTTAAAAATTATTAGCATAAATACAAATTGTCAACAAGGGTGAGACTTTTTCAGTTCATGTTCCTTTCTCCTCTTTCCTTTTTAGATATACAGAAAGGGTGAGATATAGAAATGTGCCCCCTGTTGACGGAGTGGCAAAACTATCCTTTGTCCCCTTAAAAAGGAAATAAGCCCAGAAGTTTCTCTCCTCAATTAGGTGAAAAGACATCTCATAGACCTGGGAGACTTCACCTCAAACTTAAGGATAGCTAATTGGACAGGAGCCAAAAAGTCCCGCCTGAGCAATTTACTAGAAAAAGAAGAGAACAAAGAAACTAATCGCTTTTTTGAGGTGTTTTACCAGGGGCAGGAGGGCCTCTTGCCCTGGATCAGTTTTTCTCTGTAAAGAGTTTGTTATTTTGCCTTTTAATAAAATCTTTTTGTTTCTAACACTACCACAGAAGCTATCCTGCTGATTTTATGCCTTCTAAGATAGTTGAGCTATTTTGGGTGTGAAATAGATCTCCAAGAGCTCATGAGACCTAGCTTGAGGAGACTCATATTTCATGAGTCCTAAGCAAACATACGCAAGTTTATTATGGCTGTCCCTTTTATAGGGGCTTTGGATTTCCCAGGCTCAGATAGCTGATTGGGTGAGACCTCTCTCCGCCCAGCTCTCTGGCCAGTGGTGTATCTGCATCTAAGCAAGAACAGGATTGGCTGAGGTCTTTGCTTGGGTTTGAATCCAACCTATCCCCACCTTATTGGGTGATGTGTTTTCGTCTAGGTTGGTTGAGTTTAGGGGGTAGCTCCAGATCAGCTGCAATGTGACAAAGAGTGTAATGAATATAATATCTATGTATAACTTATAGAAATAGTGGCGTGATGAATTTATTATACTGCAGACCTTAGCAAAACATAAGATGTTTTAAGGCTTTTGTGTAACTAACAGAACAGTATAAAGCAATCCACTGACTGACCTCTGCAAGTGATAAGATAGCAGTGACACAAACCAGAGCACCGGAGAAGACTTGGAGAAGAGCTTGGTAACTCCTATTATCAGAGAAGTGTGAAACAACGTAGATGAAACCATGGGAAGGAATAAAATATATTGACTTGATCCACAGGATGTCATGCAGAGATGTCAGGATGTAAAGCCAAAACAAAAAGGAGTCTCTGCAACATCAAAAGCTCTCAAGAATGTTTGAGTAATGTATAAGCTAATGAATATGCATGTAACCCCAGCAATGTAACCATATATAGAGAATATGATTTTAAGCTACCTCTGTACTCTTTGGCCATTCACCCAAAGCACCCCAGCTCTGGATTACTTGCTTGTCCTTCTTTTATGCTTTATTAAACTTTTAAAAATTCTGAAGAGTGAACTCTGTTTTTCACAAGTGGTAATGCTGAACATGTGAATGGAGCCCTCAAAAAAACCCACAAAACTGTATTCATCCCATGTAGGGGTGGGCATTTTGCATGCATTTTCTATATCTGCCCCTGGAGGCCTCCAATAAGACCAACCTTTAAATTACCTCCTACAGTAATGTTATCTCAAAAGTGTGTTGTTTCATTTTTAGGTTCTTTAAGGTATCACCCCAACCTGAGACTGGCTGAGATTTAAGAGCATTCTTGGGTATGGCTAGATGATGCAGATTTTGGGTCTTGAATTATGGATTTTTGGTCAAACCATTCTATGAGCTTTTAAAGGAGGCCCTGTGTCCTGGTTTAGGGCAAATTTGTTAAAGAATCTGCAAAGAAGGGCCCCTCCAGAAAGCAAAACCCACACGGCCCCTCCCCTCAACCGGTTCGAGAAAAAATTCCTTGGAGAGAGGTGGAAAAAACCTGTTTATTTCAGGCACAGCGCCCCCCAGCACACAAAATGAACAATACCCGATGACACCGCTTTGAGAAAGATGACAAAATCAGAAAGTCTCTTTCGGGGGGTGGTTGCTCTCTTCTCAGTCCCTCCGGCGCTGGGGCAACTGCTGCAGCCCAACCTTCGGTGTTCCCGGGTCCCAGTCCGGAGCAGGTTCGAGATGGTCACAGAAACAGGAGAGGAGAAACAGTCCAGGAAGGAATGTGGACTGTTTAGTTAGAGCTAGCTAATGAGCAGAGGCGAAAGCAGAGCAGAAGCAAGAGCAGAAAAAGAGAGCAAGCAAAAGCAGCAAGCTGAAGCCGGAAGTGAAAAAACAGCCCTATGTACCGCTTGTCTCTGTGTCCCTGATAAGAGAAACCCAAACAAAACTTCCACTCTTCAGAGCCGGTCTTAAAGGCACAGAACAGATGAATGGGGATACGAGCATCATAACGTCACCCCAGGACGCCCTGGAAGGACCTTTGATTTGGACTCCTGAGAGTGAGCATGCATTCCGTAACTTAAAGATAGCCCTGATGTCCCCACCTGCCTTAGGACTCCCAGACTTAACAAAGCCCTTTGAGCTTTTTATGCATGAAAAACAGCACCTAGCCCTCAGAGTTTTAGCTCAGAAGGTAGAAGACTTCAAGAGGCCTGTAGGGTACTTTTCAAAACAACTTGACAAGATCAGCCAAGGATGACCCAGATGCCTACAAGTCATGGCAGTGACTGTTTTCCTCATACAAGAGGACAGGAAATTGACTTTGGGACAAAAGATAGTAGTGTACACTTTGCATGCCATAATTATTGTATTAGGCCAAAAAGGTGGGCATTGGCTTTCCCTGAGCTGCATGCTGAAATATCAGTCTGTTCTACTGGAGCAAGAAGATGTGGAGTTGAAAGTAACCACATTGGTAAATCCAGCCCAATTTTTGAATACCCCAAAGCAAGGAGAAGAGCATCTAACCCATGATTGCTTACAGACAATTGAACAAGTTTATGCAAGCCAACCAGACCTACAAGATGCGCCCACTGAAGATCCAGAGATAGCGTTCTTTACAGACAGAAGTAGCTTTGTGAAAGACGGAAAACAAAAAGCTGACTATGCAGTAGTCAAGCCAATGAAGATAATAGAAGCTGCACTGCTGCCCATGTACACCTCAGCTCCAAGTGAAGAACTCGTGCTGTGAAGAGCTCTGGAATTGGCACCAGGAAAAAGAGTAAACATATCATGTGGAAAATCACACTATGAAAGTCAGTGTTCATAAAGGAGGCAGAGGAGTCCTGCAACTTTATTCAAATAAAGGGGGAGAGTCCACTGGGGCATACCCTGTGGGGTTTCTCTCTTGAGGTTTCAGAGGACGCAGCCTCCTTTTATCCTAAACTCCCAGCTGCATGTTGCCCTCTTCCTTTCCCCAGTAGTTGAGGTACTAGGAAGGTACAGCCTTCCCAAACCACCTACTTCATATTCCCCCCTTGAACATGCCATTTTTCTCCAAAGTTCAGAAGTTCAGGCTGTCTGGGTTCTGCAATAGACTTTGCGTAGACCCATTTGTCCTATTATCCTAAAGTTCAGGAGTTCAAACTGTCTGGATTCTGTGAGAAACTTGGCCACCTTGAGGCTGGTAGAGACAGTAAGACCTGTTTCAGAGACATTAACACCAATTTCTCCAAAAGAACCTCACCCGTTGAGTTGTTTGTAAAGACATTAGCACCCATCTTTCATATCAATATGTACTGACTCAAAATATGCTTTTAGCATTGTTCATGCCCACTGAGCTATATAGGCAGAAAGAGATCTATTATAAGCACAGGGATCTCCCATTAAATATAAACAAGAAATATTGTCCCTCCTTGATGCTGTCCAACTATCCAAAGAAGTGACCGTTCTACACTGCAAGGCACACAAGCGTGAGTATTCCCAAATTCATGTAGGCAATAGACTTGCAGAATGATGCCTTAAGTTTTAGCTTCTGTATTTTCCAGATCAGTACTACTTTAGTGTATAGCTCTAAAACTCTGCAGCCTGTCAGCTACTATTCTCCCATTTTATTCAGACAAAATAATTTCTCTCTAGGCATGAAACTCAAGGACACCTTACTGTCTCAGGCCCTGAAAAATGTAAACAACAGTGAATTAGGGGGGGGGGCAAACTTGGAGTAAATGACTTAACTACCTGAAGCTGTAATTGGACAATTAACCTCTGATATGCAAACAGACCAAAATTATATCTGTTTGAAAAACTCTTGATTGTCGTCCATCTTGGGTGTAGTGTCTGCGAGAATCCTTGCCATGGTTTGATGCTAGTGCAATGCCAGTGCCCCCATGAAAATATATTCTCCCTAGTGTCTGCTGTGAGATGTGACCAGAAATAGAGCAAAGCAGGCTCCAACTTATTAATACAGGGAAAAAAAAACTTTATTAACTTACAATATGTAAAAGAAACACACACACAGAACTCAGAGTGAAAACCTTCCAAAAACATTCCTCCTCCCCCCACCAAATCTCCAAAACAGCACAGTGAGACAAAACCTTGGATTCTCATTTAAGTTACCATCCCTCAGGTAATCAACTCTCAGTTCATCACCACCCTTCACATAATCAACTCTCAGTTCATGAAGAAGAGAGGAGTCCCTCTTGTACCATAGGCTTCCCCAGGAAACACAGCTGAAACCTATTTTGTTTCCATGTCACATGTGGCACCGCCCGGAGAACATCTGCCATCGTGACGTCTTCCTTCCATGTCCAGTGGTCTCACCACTGCACATGGACCAGGGCTGCTTCTAGGGTTCCCCTTTTAAGGATGCTTTGCCCAGTTTCAAAAAAAAGCAAGTCTCTCACTTTCAGGACACCAGTCCGCCCCCCAAATTCACCTCCTGGGGCCGAGGAGTCTTGGGAACAGAGATCTTCTTCTTCACTGAAGACAGAGGGCACCACCCTCCTCATCTGTCTCTGTTCATGCTGAGAAAGAGTAAAAATTCCCCAGAGTAGAAATCCATTTTGATTTAGGTGAAATGTACATCTTTAAGTCTGTGTAGCCTGATTGCAAGGCCTAGGCTCAAGGGAAACAGCGTCAATGGAGGACAGAGATGGGGGAGCGGGGAGAGACAGAGGGTGATAAAGAGAGAAAGACTGCTGTGAAAGCAGGTCAGCTTGACCTAGGAATTCTTTCTGATAAAGAAGAACTAGCAGCAAATGTCATGCGAAATTCGTAAAAATGAATATGTATGAACCTATTGTGAAACTGTATGCACATATAGTTGAGAGGGGGATTGAAAGGGACCTGAAGTTCCCAGAGGTATGCATGCCTTTTAAGGAGAGTAATCTCCGCATGCGTCCAGCACTGTAATAAACATACCGGCTTTCGAACTTTCACAAAGTTGTAGAGTTTTTTCTCTCTCTCTCCTCAAAACAATGCACTCCTTCACATAACAACACTGTACTCTCTTGGCTCCAAGCCATTGCCTCCCCCTCACTGCAGTCTCTGTGTCACGGAAAAAAATGGTTCTGTCCATGGCTATACAAGAAAAGTCTAGCCAAAGGCCACTCCATCATCTCCTCCCATCTAGGATTCTTTTCAGCTTCTTCTGACATCTTTCACTTGCACGAACTTTCATCACACTTGCCCATTTCCTTCTTATCTCATCTCTTATCTCTCTTCTCATTAAGATCTGAGACAGAATAGGGATCCATCCTGAATTAGGTGAAGTGTCTAACAATGGTGAAAAGTCTGTGAGGCCAAAGCTGAAGGAAAAACTCGTATGCCGAGACAGCAAGGAGACAGAGAAAGAAAAACAGAAAAGACCACGAGGTCAATTTGCCCCGACCTAGAAATTCCTTTGATAAAGAAGAACTGGTGCTAAATGTCATGCGGGATGAATATGTATGACCTTATTGTGAAACTGTATGCATATGCATTTGGAAGGAGGATAAAAGGAGGTCTGAAATTTTCAGGGGTACGCATGCCTTTTGAGGAGAATTTTCTCCGTGTGCGTCCAGCGTCGTAAATAAACATACCGAGCTTTACAACTTTTATAAAGTTGTGAGGTTTCTTCTTTTCTCGGCAAAACATTATGGTGAGCCAGCCAGGAGTTCTCTGTCCCCACGGGGGCAGAGGGGATAGACGGACCTCCAAGGCGCGCCCCAGGATTTTTTCCTGGTGGGGCTCCGCTTGTCGCAACTTGCCACCTGCGAGGACAGACAACGACCCACTGGCCTGCGGAGGAAGATATGGTATGTACTAAGGGGCCCCAGGAGGGAAGGAAGGAGAGAAAGGGAGTAAACCACCCAGAGACGTCTGGGTTCATGGGTTCAGCTGATAGAGCAGCTATATTAGAGACGGGGTTCGTCGTTCTGATAGAGCAGACCGCTAGCGGCTTTGGGGGTAAGCCGGGTGAACCCGTGTATGTGTGTATTGAAGGTTCATTGTTCTGATAGAGCAGAACTGCTGAGCCCGTGTGTGTTTTGTTTGTGTGTGTGTGTGATGTCCGGACACTGCGTTGCTGTATGGTTAATGTGTGTGGCCAGTGCACTGTGTTTGTGATCATGCAGGTGATAAGTGTATGGTGTATAAAAGAGAGTAAATCTACAGTGCCCTACAGTGCGGGGGGGGGGGGGTCAGTACTCCCCGTGTTTGAAGCAGCCGAGTGAGGCCAGAGGTGCCGGCTGCAGCAGGCTGTGGGGGCAGGGAGAGAAGTGCCCCGTGGAGAAGCGAGTGGAGGAATGTCAGTGATGGTATTTATCGTGTTTGAATGTAGTGATTTGTGTAGATTTGGTACATTTTAACCGTGAGTATGAGCTCAGAGAGTTCCTTTGCCTTGGATGTTTGGACTTGATCTCTAGACTGTGTGCTGTTATTTTGATTGTGTCCAGGAAAAATTGATTTGAGTAAATGCCGAATTATGGTGTGCTGTGTTGTGTTGAGAAAGTGAGCACTTTGAGAAATATGCCCTTTCCCAGTGATTTTGTGTGGTGATTTTCTTCCACTGCATTGCGGTAATTTGATTCTCAGATTGTATAGTGGTGTTTGTGGAGATTTTAAGATTTTGTTGCAACAAGAGTAGCATTTTACATAGGAGAACTATAGTACGGTGATTTATGTTTAACTTCGATAAAGTGAGTTAAAGGAATTCCAAGAATTCTCCCCCTCATAGTAATTCAAGCCTTGGCTCTAGTGAATTTGAGATTAAGGGTGGGGGGGGGGAGAGTGCGTGTGTCTGTGTCTGTTGGCATATCAGAGTTTCGGCTGTGACTAGCACAGCCTTTTTGCAAAGCAGCAAAACAAGTGTAAGTAGACACAGTGCTTAATTAGATTGTGCAAGAAGACAACTAGAAAAGACTGATATTTTGTAAAACAGAGTTTATATAGAAGGGATGAATGAGATGAATTAGTTAATGAGAC
The DNA here is from genome assembly GCF_028769735.1 of Zonotrichia leucophrys gambelii. Lineage (NCBI taxonomy): Eukaryota > Metazoa > Chordata > Aves > Passeriformes > Passerellidae > Zonotrichia > Zonotrichia leucophrys. Next base: position 57,952 of record NW_026992287.1, on the reverse strand, counting down.
TTATGAGATTTATGAGACTTCGGTTGGTACTGCAGTAAGTCTTTACTGGAAACAATCCGCTGAAAGGATTTAAAGTTCTCTGTAACAAACAGAATAGCCTGCCTTTGTGAGCAATTTCGGGGAGCCTTTGGTACATCAAGAGGCTAGCATGCTGTGTGAGGTGACAGTGGCTGTGCCCTGGGCCCAGGGACAGCTCTGGCTGCCCCGTCTCCCCAGGGAACACGGGAATGGCCTGTGGGCAAGAGCTCGATGTGCAGGTATTATTGCAGTGCGGTGTTTATCAGAAACACTGGTATTGCTGTTTTGCTGTTCTAATAAGTGTCAAGGCACACGCCCCAAGTGTAAATTAGAGGTTTCTGGTCAAGCGAATTCAGAACCTAAGGTCTTAGAGCTTGTGTGTGGGAATCACATCTGATACCTGCCACCTGGAGCTGTGTGTATAGGAGGAAAACTGAGAAACTACTGTGAAGGTCTGTAAAAAGATTTGAGTGGAAGCGAGATAGGGCAAGGAGAAATAAATGATGAGAACTGACCAGAGCAAACAGGTTCCTAAATTAGCCCCTTTTGGGAGGGGCTCACTGGGAGGAGGTTGCCAGTAAGAGCAGCTCAGAAAATAAAAAGATTTATACTGCTTCATTGCTGTTAGTACCGTTTTATAATGGGATAGAGTTTTTGTATGCTGAAATATCTTTTGTTTTAAGAAATCACCCAGAATGACAAAGAGACTGTGAGATCGGACCGCCCTCTGGTCTTGGCCCTTGAAAGGGAAAACAAGGCAAAGAGAAAGCAAATCAAACATGTTGTTCAGCATGCAGCATAAGATAGCAACGTATGAAATCAGGCAAGGATTATCATGCTGAAATGCGAAGCAATCACAGTTCGCAAAATGAGTACATATGATTTGTTAAAGGCTTCCTCCCAAGGTAAGGGAGGAGGGGTAAAGGTGACCTTCCCAAAAGGGAAGAATTTTTGTCAGCACAAGGGTCATGTGTTCAGTTTTAAATAAAGCTTTAGTACCTGTGGAGAATGTTTATGTTGTAGTGTGGAGAATGAACAACTGGCCAGTCTGAGAAGGCATACTTTTGCAAACCTTTAAAGTAGCATGTGTACTATGTGTACCTAAAAGCTTTTGTACAATTCGCTCAATTTGCTAAACATTCTCAAATGAGAAAGGTTACTCTGGAGGCAAATAATATAAAGATGTTAGGCTTAATATTAACAGACACTTAAATTAAGAAAGACATTAGTAAGGAGATATTAGAATAAGTAAATAAGTGTTTTCAAGGGTATGGGCCTCTGCTGTACCAGGGAGAGTGAAAGATGCTCCCCCATGGGATGCTCCCCCATCAAGCTTAATGAAAGAACACAACCAGTGAGAACTGAGTAGTACCCTCAAAGGGAAGGTGTTCTGGTTTGACATTGGCACAAGGCCAAATGCCCACATGAAAATACACCTTCTCTGGTGTCTGCTGTGAGATTTTGACCAGGAATAAACAAAGCAGGCTCTAACTTGAAAAAAAGAAGAAAAGTTTATTAACTAAACTACAAAGACAATTACTAAACTACACACAAAAGGAAGAAAAAAAGAAAGAAGGAAAAAAAAACAAGGAAAATGAAACCTCACAAAAACACTCTCCTCCTCCTCCTCCCCCCCAAATTCCCAATACAATACAATCCAAAATCCAATCTGGGTCCAGCACCACCCTTTAGAATGCTCAACTTCAGTTCCTCAAGAGGAGAGGGAGTCCTTCCATGTGTCGTGGTGGCCTTTTCCGTCCTTGTTCCGGTGCTCTCACCACCGGACCAGAATCAGGGCTGCTTCCAGGGTTGTCCTTTTAAGGAGGCTGTGTCCAGTTCCAGAAAAGCTCAATCTCTCACTTCTGGGACATCTGTCCCCCCCATATTTTATATACCCCGTGGGGCCGAGGGGTACCCACACTGAATCTTCATTGGCTCTGGGACATTTCTCCCCCTGGACTCAGTCTCTGTATTCCAGGGAAACATAGCTCTGTCCATGGCTACACAAAAGAGTCCAGCATAAAATGCCACTCCCTCTTCTCCATCTTTCTATCATCTCTCAGTCTCTCTCTCTCTGGTCCAGATCTTCATCACTCGCTTATTTCCTTCGTCCTCCTTCACTCTTATCTCTCGTTTAGGAAGGGTTAATGTTCTGTGAAGTTTTCATTGTCCAAAAAAGGGTTAAAAACTCCTCCAAGCGGCTGGACTCCTGGCTGCACCCCCCCCCCCCCCCACCATCTCCTCAGCCGGGCTGCCTGCTGCCAGCACATGTTTACTGCTTTCAAGGTAACGGCACACAAACACCGGCTGCACTCTCTCTGTCTGTCTCCAAGGTGGGGGGGGGGGGAAAGGCTGCCCATTGCTTCCCGGCATTTCTTCTTCCTTCCACCCTTGGGGGGGGGGGGCAGGCCTACCTCTCCCAGGCCGGGCCGCATGGCTTTTCCCCTCCCCCAGCCCAGCCAGCAACTGGGCCGGGGGAGAGACTCAACTCCTTCACCGCCGGAAATCCAAAGAGGAACTGCCAGGGGGAGAGCCCTGCTTTTACCCTGTGTTCTCGGAGGTGGATCCGATTGCCCAGTGGTTAGGCCAGATGGCAATATTCAAATCTGAGCACTCATTGGCCCCTTCCACACAGCATCCCAGAAATCCTGTTTCCGGGTCAAACCATGAAAGAAGGTAAGGAAGGAATCAGTCCAATAACTGATAGTACTGGATTAAGGGCTGTCAATAAGATAACACAGAATTTGTACCCTGTGGTAGCAAATCCATAGACCTTACTAACTTGTTTAACACCTGAGCTAACCTAGTTCACTGTTTTAAGCCTAAGAGATGCCTTCTTTTGCCTCCCTATCCACGAAGCCAGCCAGAAAATTTTTGCATTCAAACACAAGCTCACATAGTCCATGTGCCTGAAGGCTTCAAAATTCTCCACTCCGATTGGAGAACAGCTTGCAAAGACTCAGAGTCCCGGGAAGCTCCACAAGAGGAAAAGAGGCTGTTGCAGTACGTGGATGATCTTCTAGTAGTCACTCGGACGAGGGAAGCGAGGGAAGCCTGGACGGTAAGCCTTTTGAATTTCCTAAGACTCCAAGGATGCAGAGTCTCAAAGAAAAAGGCACAGGTAGTGAAACAGAAGGTAATCTACCTGGGGTAAGAAGTGAGTACTGAGCAGCAGACTTTAAGGCAGGGAAGCCCTATGCCAAACCCTGAACCCCAGACAACGAAGGCACTCCAAACCTTTTTAGGTATGGCAGAGTAGTATAATTATGGACTGTTCGCCAGACCCCTCTATGCTCTTATTGCAAATGGGAACTGAGATCTCCAGTGGACAAGAGATGCCACACGGGCCTTTCACCAGCTAGAGAGTCCCCTCATGTCGGCTCCAGCTTTGAAAATTCCAGATGTAAGTAAAGCATTCTTTCTATTTTTCCATGCAAGGAAAAGGCATTCAGAGTTGAGCATGCACATGGAGCCATCTGGAAGGAGAGGGGACTGCTGACCTCACAGGGAAAGAAGAGACAATCCAGCTGCTGGAAGCAGTTCAGCTACCTGAAAAGGCATATTAAGGCACACCAGAGAGTGAGCTTAAAATTGGAGGAAAGAAATGAGCTGGCGGATGGAGAGGCAAAGAAAGCAGCAAAGGGTGAGGTACAGATTTTCCTCGAAGGTAAGCCATAATACAATAATACTAATCTAAAGAGACGTACAACTGCAAGGAGTGAGCTACCATTGAAAGAGAGCTAGTAATCCCTTCCCATTTTCATGGTTACTAGTGAAGGAAGGGCACTAGAAAACACACTAGGGCCTAACGACTTAAAGCCTTTTATAGAGTGTGTCTCCTTTCTCGAAATGACCAAGGCTGCGAGTGATACAGAGTGCATTGGAAAGAAGTGTTGACTTTGAAGTAGTAATTCCCACAGGCTTTCTAGAACACACATCTGATTGAAAGAATTGTTGTATCGTTGTCAAGAATTTATATGTCACTATCACTCAGGTGAGCTGATAATGTGATCCTTGCTTCCAGGCTAACCTCAAAAAACCCCCCCCGGGCCAAAACTCGGTCAGACTGGGAGAGGCCATGGGCCTGCACAGCAGTGGCAAATCAACTTTTCAGAACTCCCAAGGAAAGGGGGGTATCAGTACTTACTGGTATTAATAAATACATTTTCAGGGTGGCCAGAAACATTCCCCACCAGAGCTGTCAAACCTCAAGAGGTGACCAGATCATTTTTACAAGAAATAACACCATGCTTCAATGTTCCAGCCACAATATCCTCAGATAAAGAATCATATTCCATTTCCAGAGCAGTGCAACAAATTGGTAGCCACCTGGGCATAGATTAAGAACTTTACACCCCATACTGCCCCCAATCAAATGGCCAAGTGGAGAGAATGAATCATTTGATTAAGCAGCAAATCATAAGACTGGGGCAAGAAGTTGATCTACCCTAGCCCAAGCTCTTCCTCTTCTATTGCAAATTCAAACTAAACTTTTTGGGCTAAAGGAATGCTGAATCCTTTTGGAATGCCTTATAGAAGACCATATAGAATACAAGGGGAATGTCCAGAATGTCCACCTACATGGTGGCATTAAGCAAACGGCTCAGAGTAATTGAGAAACATGCGGCTGGAACTCGGAGCAGGGAGTTAGATAGCCTGGGGATGATGTATATGTTAAGTCTCTTACAGAGAAGACTTCGGAACCATAGTGAGAGAGACCACTGCAAGTACCTCTCACCACCTTCACTGCAATCAAAATCAAGGAGCAGAATGCCTGCATCCATCACTCTCGGGTGAAGAAGGCCCAGAAGCCCCTTCAGGAGTGACACCAGGAGACAATGAACTGAGACTAAAACTTACTCGGGCAAAATGAGTATATTGCGGTTGGGAGTAGCTCATACTTTAGTGTACAGAGTTGTTTTGTATGGAATTATAACTGAAGTTTTAGAACTAGAGAGTACATCTACCCAAAGCAATGCTGAATGGCCTTGGTCCCTGGCATTTAATCAGTATACTGGATCCATGGGAAAACCTTCTGAGATAAAAGATTTAAACATATCTACTGTAGTAATCCACGAGAATCAGGTATGTGAGGAGCAAGAATAGCAGGAACAGGAACTGTGAACACTTCAACGAATCTGAGGAGAAGAAATCAAAGTAAAGTGCTAGGTCATCAATACGATGGCTTATGAGAGACCAGATGTAATTAGTGTCTGAACCTCCCCTGGTGTATATGAACACCAGGAAGTCTGTGATAACCTAAGTGAATCAGACTGTTGGTGTAATTTCACCCTGATACAGCCTGTAGAAGCGACCTGCCTTTGAGCTCGAGTTACTGTCAGACTTTCATTTGAATTCAAAGTGGACACTGCACTTTTTACCACAGCGGGGCCTTATACACCCCATACTAGTTCAGACTCTACCCAAATTCCAAACTTGAGCCTAACGTAGTAAAGAATGTGACTGAACAACAGCTATTATTCAATCCAGAATGGTCTCTCAAACGTGTGGAGTTGATAATGCAAATTAACATCTCAAGAATCCAACCAGCCTGCTCCTCCTTCCTAAAAACTTCCTTTGAGGGCTGGACAACATGGTCACAAAACCAGGCATATTTCAGGAGCAGACAAGAAAGGAAGGAGCCAGCTCTCCTGGTGCCTAAAACCAGGAACACCAAGAAATCAGTTTCCTTAGGTCATTTTCCAACCTGGTTGGCTGAACCCCCAGGCAATGGCTGGTAAAGGGTGCTGAACTGCAGGTGGTGAATTAACCCAAGCAAGGAAGGTGATTTTCCTTATTTATAGCAATCCCTTTCCTACTGAGGTTTGGATCAGTGATTGTCCCAGTCTGAGGCAGTTGGATTCTGCTTAAAGGAGGTAGAGAGAGAGACCCCCTCAGAGCTCAGCAGCAGGCTGTAGGATTTTGAGCATCACTTTTGTGCTGAGTGTTTCAAGTAGCAGAAACCTGATCCCAGTTTCTTCTGAGGCACTGCAATGAATTTAGGCTTTTCTCTCAAGATTTCCCCTCCATTATCTTCTGCCCTGAACACAGTCCACAGCTTGATCTTAGCTAGGGGCAAGGTGGGTGAGGTTTTGTAGACCAGGAGAGGCCTTCCTGCTTGCCACACATCTGAGAAATCAGGTGCTTTGGAGGGAGAGGGAGAGGTTAGATTCCCTGAGGTCTCTACATTTCAGAACAAACATCTGCCTCAAGTATGACCTAAACCTCTGTCAGATACACTTGTGAAGTGTGTCTGAATTTGCAGTGTGAGCCCCTCTGGCAGGGATGGTCATGGACAGAAAGCAGTTCCTGTTCCCCATAACAAACATCTAACTGGCATATTAGGGACAAGATTAGGAGTTTTAAATGGAATTGATTCAGAAATACTGATGAATAAACTGGCTGCTGCAGCAGGTAGCCTAACAAAATTGAAGCAGCCTTTATAGTAATCTCTATTGGCATTAGGAACTAGCCAGTGACAGATTTCAAAAGTACTGCCAAAGTAAGAAAGTATGAAGAGGCCGGGGACCAAGACCACAAGTTGATAGTAGAAGCACTTAGTATAGTTCAAGATAATGTGTCTTTAGCTTTCAGTTGTATACAAGCACAGTTATGGATACAAGCAACAGCAGCTCTGATCATATAGGAAAGGGGTGAAGGTAATTTTCCAGCTGAAATTTGGAAAATTGAGTGGGTTAATGCAATTGATTTTGAAAGGACGTTTCAATCCTGGTGGACTATGGTGAATTTCACCTATGATCCTGTTTCTAATGTGGCCACTGCCTTTGTGCTTACCATACGTAATGCCACTGTTTATGTTATCCATCCCATCATTGCCCTAAGATTAAACCATGAAGAAACAATGCTCTATCCTTCAGAACATAGAGTGTGGGCACGAAAAGATGAATGAAAAGTGACAGACAGTAAACTTAGAATCCTGCATTACTAGAGAACAAATGAGATTAATTTGTGAAAGCAATACTGCTAATGCCCAGGATGTGTTTGGACACTTAACAGAGTATTTGCCACTTTGAAATTCATCCAGTCACTGACCAGAAAACTGTGCTCGTATATACTGGAAAAGGGCGTATGTTTGAGAACTGCTTGTGCTGCTGTACAAATTGATAGCAATGATGTTATTCTGTTTAGTAGAAACCATTCTAATCTCTGTATTTGTAATTTTGTTAAGATTATTGGGTGTGATTTTTCGTATTTGGTACCAATAACATCCCACCAGCTGATTACAGCCAATTACACAGTGTATCACAGACTACCACCTACCCCCATTGGGGCGAACCTTACATTGGTAAAACAATTAATTAAGCACCAAGACCTATTAGAAGTCTTGAAAGAAATCCAAGAAAGTGGAAAGAAAACCTTAATTACTGTCCAACATGATACAAAGGAGATAACCAGAGTTCTACAAAGAATAAAATAAAATATAGATCATCACTGGTGAGATGTGATCTTTGGGTGGTCACCAACTGCAAATGGAATCTTTAATAAGTTGTGTCACCCTATTCTAGTTTTACTAATATTAGTTGGGATAAGCTTAAGATTATCTATTACATTGTTAATTTAGAACTGGCGAATACTACAAGGAATGGCTGTACTAACCTCTTTATCAAACGTACATAGTGAAGCATTAAAAGACACTTATTGTCATGAAAGTTTTCATTAAGTAAAAGAATTAACTTATTTCCTAGGAAAGGGGGGAACAAGACATGAAATAAACAGGGCCAGGAGACTTCTTCTCCTTTTTAATTCCTTTATTAAAAGTGATCAGCTCAGGATTGGGCGGCTCGGCAGGGCTACAGTCCCCGTCGTGTCTCCCAGGGCGACTCAGAGGAGGAGGATATGTACAGCTCTGTCCACTAGGGGCAGAGCCGGGGATCCAGTCCTCGTGGGAGCCTCTAGGGCATGATGTCCCCGTCAGGTGTGGATCCTTTGAGCTTCCCAGATGGCTAGTCTTGGTGTTGGAACAACTCTCTGCTCAGGGCGAGAGGGGCTCCGAAGGTGTTCAGCATCTCTGCAGGCTCAGCACTCAGCTCCTCACGTCCAGACATCACTTTAGTCTCTCAACTCTTATTTGGCTCGTTGTTTTTGGGGTTTTCTCATTGCATTTCGAACCGTGGTCCCACAAAGCATTCTGGACTTTGGAGTCACTTTGCATAACCCCCCCAACCCTCTCAGGTGTATTCCCTATGCTGTAAGAGAGCATAGCCTCGGGGAAGGGCCATCTACCCACCCCAGCCAGGCCTTTTACTAATACAAAAGAGGAGATAAGCCTCAACGACCCGGTATTACAATAACAAAGCACTAAGAATCCTGGCAGAGACAGATCTAGCTGCGTCCCTGTAACTCTTTCTCACAAAAAAAATATTAACCGAATTTTTGTTCATAACAGTCCCCCCTCTTTTTCTTTGATCGAGCTTAAATTCTTAAGCTTGCATCAACTCACAATTTTTTGTTTTGAATCTACTATAAATCTCTTGTGCACTTTGGTAATCATGGTTACTTAACCTTGTTACTTTTCTTGGTTTTTTCAGGTTGGTTTGTACAGCCAATACTGTTTTACTAAAATAGATAAATAAGCATAGTAAAAAGAGCAATCCTCCAAGTCTACACATAGTGAGAAAAACCACCTTTTCCCATACATATTTTCTGAAAATCTCTAAGTTCTCCCACCCACTGGGATCAAGTGTAGGAGTTTGATCTTGATTATTTACACATGCCAATCTTTTTATTTCGTTTGAAATGTCCCTAATAATTGAATTCTTTATTTTTAATACTGCCTGGAGCCGGATGACTTTGTTCAACACAGATTTTGGGATCTGAACTTGGCTTTTACAATTTTGGATTTTCTCAATTTCTATTTCACTTTCCGAGTTTTGTTTAATTTCTCCCAAATCATTATATATAGGAACTCCCAAACTTGATCCAGTTTCTCTGGGTAATAAGAAAATTTGTGTTATCACCCTAGCAATGCAGTTGCCAGATGAGATCAAACTTAGGGGTTTAGAGTTCCCCTGAAATGTGTTCCAAAAGGGGTTTATCTCTTTTCCAGTACACTCATCTAAATACTTGTAACAAACAGTTTTTCTTACCATTTTCACCATTTCTTTGCTTTTTACTAGATCTGCTAAGCTTGTTTCAGCAGCATCACATTCAAAGCAAAATCAGGCTTCCTCTCTAGGGCACTCTCCTAGGAGTGGCTGCCTAAAAGTGGCAGTATTCTGGGCTATCCAATACACTCTCTTATTTTTCTGATAAAGGACCAATTGGGAGAGGTTAACACAAACAGGGTTAGAACTGATGTGGACTCTCGACAAGGAGCTCACTTCCTCCTCATAGAGGGGTTGGTAGCACTCTCTGCACAGCTCAGCTGGGCTTCCTAAAGCACCACCAGCAATCAGAGCCATCAGTACTACCCTTCCCAAGAGTCCGGTATGGGTCATCTTGCACAGCCTGCCCACCCGGCCTTGCCTCTTGGGGAATTTTTTTCTGAGGAGAAGCTTCCAAGCTCTTTAGAGTCCCTTCTACCCGCTTCTCTGGTTAAGCCTCTCTTGGTCTGTTCCCTACAAATTTTAGTTTCCCCCCCAGGGGAGTGTTCTGTAGAGGGTTAACCTGGAGTCTTTAGAAATATATTGGGGAACTTAAACTAGAATTACTTATTTACAGCCTTAAACTTTTTACCAACATAATTTACACAAAACAGTTTTGAAACATTTTAAGCAATATTAGAACTCTGATATCAATTTTTCCTATACAGTTCAGTCTTTTTGACTCTTCCTCCTGAGAGTCAACTTTAAATCCCAGTATACTTAGGTGAATTAACTTGTGATGTGGATGAATCCTTATCCAGTGCCCGGAGGTGAGTGGTGTGGACTTTGGCTCAATGCCAGAGGGAAAAGCTGATGTTGTTTCTGGTCCCGTACCTGGGGGTGAGACTGGCCCCTTTATTCTTGAAATATGAGTCCAACCTTTTTCTTTGGTCTGCACCGCTGAATTAGTGATCAGGAGCACCTGGAAGGGGCCTTCAAATTTAGGCATTAGTGTTCCCGTATTCCATGATTTTATCAAAACCCCATCTCCTGGGCTAATGTCTTGAACTTTTGTGTCAAGAGGGGAAGTTTGAGGAAGGTATCCTTTCTTTCTAAGTCCTTCCAGAGTTCTTCCTGTTATTTCTAAATACTTTCTGGTAGCTTCTTCCCCTTCCAGATAGTCTCCTGTGCTATAAGGTGTTAGCAAGAATGGCAGCCCAAACATCATTTCATAAGGTGAAATTCTTATGTCAGACCGAGGTCTTGTTCTGATGCGCAATAGCGCTAGGGGCAAACATTTCAGCCAATTCATTTTTGTTTCTTCAATCAATTTAGTTAACACATTTTTGAGGGTTTTGTTCATTCGCTCCACCCTCCCAGAACTCTGGGGATGCCACGGAGTATGCAGCCTCCATTTCATTCCTAAAGCCCCAACTATATTTTGTAATGTGGACCTCAGTCTGAGTCTATGGTGTTCACCATTCCATATCTGGGGATAATGTTCTCTAGGATTGCTTTTGCTACAACTTGAGCTGTTTCCCTTCTGGTCGGGAAGGCTTCTACCTAGTGTGTGAGATGATCAACTATAACCAGTAAATATCTGTACCCTTGCACTGGGGGCATCTCAGTGAAATCTATCTGTATGCTTTGGAAGGGTCTCAAGGCTAATTCCCTTCCTCCGGGTGCTACTTTTCTCATAACTTTCTGGTTCACTTTTTGACAAATGACATACCCTCTTGTAACAGCTTTAGCCAGGCTATATACACCAATGCATAGGTTATTCCTTAAGAAATGATCACATAGTCCTTGGACTCTGCAGTGAGTTAATTTGTGTAATTCTGTTAGCACTGTCCGAGCCAGTGCTTTATTCAAAACCACCTGTCCATCTGAGGTTAACCACTCTCCCTGTTGTCCTTGATGTAACCTTAAATCCTTTATAGCTTCTCATTCTTCTTCTCTGAATACAGGTTCTTCCCTTTTTTCCCCTTCTTCGGGTGTCATTTTTGCCTTTAAAATTTTTACTGGATCTCCTGGTTCTAAAGCTGCTTCTTTGGCTATCTGATCAGCCAGTCGGTTTCCTCTAACTTCAAAACTGTCTCCTTTCTGGTGCCCCTTTATATGGACCACTGCTATTTCTGTAGGTTTCTGTAGAGCTTCTAATACTGATCTAACTAGGTTCTCATGGGCTAAGCTTTTTCCCTTCGAACTTAAATATCCACATTCTTCCCATATTTTCCCAAATGTGTGAACCGTCCCATACGCATATTGGGAGTCCGTATAAATAGTTCCCCGGTCCCCCTCCAGTAAATCCAGTCCCCTTTTCAGGGCATAGATTTAGCAACTTTGGGCTGACCAGTTTGGCGATAGTTTCCCTTTTTCTGCAATTTGTAATGTTTCTTCATCTATAATGGCATAACCTGAAGCTCTTTTCCCATTTACTACCCTTGAAGAGCCATCTATGAATAAGCTTTTTCCAGTTGCTAGAGGCTGATCTTCCAAATCTTCTCTTACTTTTGTTTGGAGATAAACCAATTCAAGACAATCATGTTCTAAATTCTCTATAGGCTCTCCCATTAGGAATTGTGCTGGATTGAGGGCATTTGATGTGATAAATTCTAAGTCTTCTGTGTTCATTAGTATTATCTCATATTTGAATATTCTAGCATCAGTTAACCACTGCTGAGCCCTCTGTCTCAGTACTGCCTTAAGATCATGAGGAGTATGCACTTTAATTTTTCCTTGTAAGGTCAATTTTTGAGTCTCCTCTATCAGGACTGCGGTTGCTGCTACTGCTTGTATACAAACTGGCCAGCCTCTAGCCACTGGATCTAACAATTTGGATATGTATGCCACAGGTTTCCTGCACCCTCCCCACTCTTGAGTTAATACTCCATAGGCTATACCTCCTTCGGCACTCACAAACAGGTCAAAGCCCTTCCTCAGGTCTGGTAAGCTTAGGACCGGGGCAGAAGACAGTTTGTTTTTTAAGTTTTCCAATTGTTGATCATCTTCAGCTGTCCAAATTAGGGGTTCTGGATCCACTAGCTTATTGTACAGAAATTTCACACTCTGTGTATATTGATCTAACCATAACTTACAATACCCAAACAAGCCCAGAAGTTTTCTCACATCTCTTTTCGTTTTTGGGGCCGGGAGAGCTAAAATACCTGAAATTCTGTCAGGGCTTAGTTTCTTATACCCTCCCCCTATTATGTGCCCCAAGTATGTTACTTCTGATTGCACAAATTGTAGTTTCCCTTGGGAAACTTTTAGTCCTTTCTCCCCCAGAAAATTCAAAAGCTTAATAGTAGTTTGTCTGACCTGATCTTTTTCTTTTCCTGATACCATCAGGTCATCAACATACTGCAGGATCTGCACTTCTTTTTCAGGGACAAATTGTTCCAACAAACTCTCTAAAGCTTGTCCAAAGAGATTGGGGGATTCGGTGAACCCCTGTGGTAATCGGGTCCACCTTAGCTGTTGTCTCCTCTTGGTACTCGGGTCCTCCCATTCAAAGGCAAACCAATCCCTACATTCTGTTGCCAGAGGACACGCCCAGAAAGCATCCTTCAAATCTATAACAGTGAACCAAACATGTTCTCTTGGAATTCTGCTTAGGAGACTATATGGGTTGGGCACAACTGGATGTCTGGCAATGGTTTTTTTGTTGACTTCCCTTAAATCTTGTACCAGCCTATATTTCCCTTCAGCTTTCTTAACTGCCAGTATAGGGGTATTATGTGGTGACATGCAGGGTTCTAAAATTCCCTCTTGTAACAGTTGTTCAATGATTATAGCAAGCCCTTTCTTTCCGTCTAGGGAAATCGGATACTGTTTAACCCGTATGGGTGAGGTATCATCCTGCATTTTTATTGTTATCGGTGGAATGTCCAATAAGCCTCTCTTTCCCCCCTCAGCCCATACCTCAGGATTTATCTCTGCAACATCTCCTTGAGATAACTTCATCACTTGTACTACCATCCTCCCTTCCCTTGGGACAATCCAAACCCCCAAATGAACTTGCAGATCCCGCCCTACCAAACTTTTTTCTAAGTTAGGCAGATAAAGAAAGTTAGCTTTACATTGCCTTGAGTTCCCAATTATTTTCACTTCTTCAATCACTGATGCTCTAAATGGTCTCCCCTCCGCACCCAATACTTCACAACATTTTCTCCCAATTTCCATACCTTTCAGTATTTTGTTGAGACAGGACTTATCTGCCCATGTATCAACCAAAAATTCAAATTCCTCATTTAGGGGTCCCACTTCAAAGTTTACCAAGGGCTGTTCTAGATGTTGCATCGGGTCCCCTATATTAAAAAGCCCCTGGCACCCCTAGTCCTCCCTGTTAAGAATCCTTCCTAAATTATCTAGTTCCCTGGCTATTGCCTCATCGAGACTGAGCTTTCTACAAAACCTCCTGATGTGTCCTGCCTCCCCACAGTAATAGCAATGTCGTCCTCTCAAAGGGACTTGAGGTCTCTCAATCCTTCGTGCACCTGCAAGTACTGGCCTGTCTCTGCCTCCTCCTGGTGGTGGACCCGCCCACCCTGCACTTTCCCTAGCTACAGCAACCATGATCTCAGCCTTGGCCTTTGCTTTTTCTTCCTCCCTCCTTAAATACACCTTCAATGCCTCTCTTAATAACTCATTTATGTCCTTCGCTTGCCACTCTTCCATCACTTCCTGTTTCCTCCTTATATCAGGCCAAGATTTGGTAACAAATTGGACTTTTAGTAGAATTTGACCTTCTGGGGTGTCTGGGTCTATTCTAGAGTACAACTGGAAGTTCCGCCGTAGGCGATTAAGCCAGGCAGCAGGAGCTTCCTCTTTCTCCTGGATGCCCTCAAATGCCAATTGGGTGTTAGTTCCTTTGGGAACTGACTCTTTGATCCCCCGTATTATCAAAGACCTATATTCCATCATGGCCTTCCTCCCCTCCTCCTGGTTAGGGTTCCAGCTGGGATCCGTTAGTGGCTATTTCTGTTCGCCTGATGGCACCTGGGGTCCTGGACGGTTATCTTTCTCCCAAATTCTTTTGCCAGCCACCCTAATCATCGGAACCTCATCTGGGGAAAATAATATACTCAGGATGGAATTCATCTCCCCCCAAGTGTAGATATTTGGACCTAGAAATTGATCCACTTGGTTGGCTATGCCCACTGGGTCCTCAACTAAATGCCCCAACTCTTTCTTGAATCCTCTCACCTCAGAAGCAGTTAGGGGAGCATTCACAAAGCCGAACACCTCCCACTACTCCTCCCATAGGAACCTCTCTGAGGGGAAAGAGTCTCTCTGCCTTGGAGGTCTTGGATCTGGTGCTACAGTACGGCCCATCTTCAGATGCCAAACTACTTTGAGGGATATCTGGGTTACCCTGAACTTTCTGCCCATCAGCAGGTGTATTTGCTCATAGCTGTTTATCGGGCGAGGAGACATTTGTGCCCCAACTAGGAGGAGGTAAATGGACAACAATAGGAGGGGGAGAAGAGCCTGAGTGGATATTAAGTGCAGCTGGCGAAGGGGTGGAGAATGCAGCAGGTGGAGTAGGCACTTGTGGTGGTGCAGAAGGAACTGGAGGGGATACTGGGTTTCTCATAGCGGAAGCTGAAGAGGTAGAAGGAGGAGATTCAACAGGTGGTAGTGAGATGGCTGCCGGGGGAAGAACCGGACCTGCCATTTGAGGTGCTTGAAGAAGAGGATTATAAGGTGGAGGGGCAGAAGGAGGCAAATAATCCAGGGGATCCCATCTTTTACTAGTCCTATCATCCCCTCCTTCATTCCCCTCTTTCTTCCTCTGTACCTTACAAATTCGCACCCCTTCATCCCCAACAGCGCTCTTTAACCAGCAAGCTACATACAATAATTGCTCAGGATCAGTATCCCCTCGAGCTGTCAGATAATTATTTATTAGTTGGCACATCCACTTATCCTTTGTCCCACACCAAGGCCATCCTCCTTGTAACTCTAATTCTGGCCACACTTCCATACAATAATGGATCATTTTCACTTTATCTAATCCCTCCGTGGCCTCTATAGAATCCCACTATACTAACAGTTCTCCTAAGGGGCTATTGGGATGTATATACCTCAGTCTCTTGCTGGTCTTTTTACTATTACACCCTCCCATTTTACAGGTCTCAACAGTAAAAAAAATCCCAAAGGTGCCTTTACTGATCAGTAATTTCAAAAAGAACCTTCTTTGAGGAGCTTCAGCCTCCTCCACTGAACTTCAAATTTCTGCCTGATGCTCAGGACTTTATACTGAAACAACTGCCCGAACTCTTGATTGCCTAACTTTCCCCACGTCAGGTCTTACATCTATCGGGACTTGAACACACGAAGCCTCGGCCTAAGAATCCAGGTCGTGCCTGACTCCCTCAGTCAGGAAAAACAACTGCCTGATTTTTAGTTTGCCTAACCCGCCAATTTTTAGGCTTCACCGTATCAGGACTTAAAAGCAAACCACAGCCTCCTTTGCTGGGGTTTGTGCCTGACTCCTGTGTCAGGACTTACTTTTGCCTGCAGGGCTTGTGAGCTACCCGAATCCTTCTCGGGACTTAAAAATGCTACCCGAATCCTTCTCAGGACTGACAAATCTGCCTGACTTCCCTCTGTCAGGGCCTATTTTGGGTGCGTGCCACTCATACAAATATTCCCTCCGCACGCCCGGAGGGGGGTGGCCCTTTATTCCCCCTTGGGAGACGGCTCACTCACGCTAATTCCACGTGCTTCCCCCTGTTTCCGGCCGGCTTTCTCGCGAAAGCTCGGAACCGCGGTACTGAGGGGCCTGCTCTCACTTCGAAGGTCCGGCTGCCGGCCTCCGTCTCATTCACACACACATGCGCACGTCTCCCACCCCCGCCACCGGCTTTCTCACCAATCCGGTGCTCCACTGCTCCTCTGCGTCATTGCTCCTGAGCCGATCCCTCTGGTCCTGATAGCCAGCTGTCCTGAAGTCCAAGATGGCCAGTGTTGAGTCTTCTTGCGGCGTGGCTATTCCGGACGAGCGTTCCCAGCTGAAATAAACAGGGCCAGGAGACTTCTTCTCCTTTTTAATGCCTTTATTGAAAGTGATCAGCTCAGGATTGGGTGGCTCGGCAGGGCTGCAGTCCCCGTCGCGTCTCCCAGGGCGACTCAGAGGAGAAGGATATGCGCAGCTCTGTCCACCAGGGGCAGAACCGGGGGATCCAGTCCTCGTGGGAGCCTTTAGGGCGTGATGTCCCTGTCAGATCTTGGTCCTCTCAGCCTCGTCGGCCCAGTCTCACTGCCAGGGACGACTCCCATGGTCAGGGCGAGAGGGACTCCGCATCTCTGCAGGTTTAGCAATCAGCTCCTCGTGTCCAGATATCACGTTAGTCTCTCAACTCTTATTTGGCTCGTTGTTTTTGGGGTTTCCTCGTTGCATTTTGGAGTCGAGGTCTCAAAGCATGCTGGTCTTGGAGTCACTTTGCATAACCCCCCCACCCTCTCAGGTGTCTTCCCTGTGCTGGAAGAGAGCACAGACTTGGGGAAGGGCCATCACCCCACCCCAGCCAGGGCTTTTACTAATACCAAAGAGGAGATAAGCTACAAGGACCCGTGATTACAATAACAAGGTACTAAGAACCCTGGCAGAGACAGAGATCTGGCTGCGTCCCTGTAACTCTTTCTCACAAAAAAATATTAACCTAATTTTTGTTCAGAACACCCACTATGAAGTATATGAATGAGTGTACTGAAAAAGGGATAAACCCCTCTTGGAAAATGAAAGAACTGTGTAAATATTGGGAATGCCCAACAGAAACTGATAACACAGTTCAGGAGAGCTCTAAATACCTGGTTTTGATCTCTGCTACTACAGCATTCACTGAATTGTCAGGAGACTGGTCTGGCAGCTGCACAGCTAGAATAATAAAACCAGCTTTCTTCTTAGTACGCAAAGAAACTGGATCAAGTTTAGGAGTTCCTATATACAATGATTTAGGAGAAACCAAACAGAAGAAGCAAAGTCCAATAGAAATTGAGAAAATCCAAAATTGTAAAGGCCAAGTTCAGACTCCAATATCTATGTTAAATAGAATCATCAGGCTCCAAGGAGTATTAAAAATTAGGAATGCAATTGTTAGAAGCATTTCAAATGAAATAAAAATTAGCATGTGTAAATAACCAAGAACAAACTCCTACACTTGATTCCACTTGGTGGGATAACCTATAGATTTTCAATAAGAATGTATGGGGAAAAGTTGTTTTTCTCATTGTGTGTATACTTGGAAGATTGCTCTTTTTACTGTGCTTGATTTCCTGTTTTATTAAAGTAGTATTGGCCATGCAGACCAACCTAAAGAAACCAAGAAAGGTAACAAAGTTAAGTAACCATGATTACCAGAGTGCTCAAGAAATTAATAATCAATACAAAAATTAAATATGAAACTCGTGAGTCAAAAATTGTAAGTTGATGTGAGCTTAAATTTAAGCTCGATCAAAGAAAAAGAGGGGGGACTGTTATAAACAAAAATCTGCCAATTTTTTTTGTGAGAAAAAAAGTTACAAAAACTAATCAGACCACTGTTGCTGCTGGGGTGCTGTTTGTTTGTTATGGTAATTACAGGTCGTTGTCATTAATAGTTGTTTTTGTATTGGTAAAAGCTCTGGCTGGGCCTGAGTTAATGGCTCTTCTCCCGAGAAGGGCAGGCACCTCCCCAGATGGTGAAGAGAAGGGACTGAGATGTGGGAGGGAGTGCATGCAAACTAACTTCAGGACCAGCATGCCATGGGAAGCTACTATTCCAAACACACTGAAAAGAACCCCAAAACAACGAGCCAGTATAGAATTGAGAAATTGGAGTGCTGTCTAAACGTGAGGAACAGAGTGCTGAGCCTGCGGAGATGCTGAACACCTTCATGACCTCTCACCCTGAGCGCGGGAGTCGTCCCGATGCCGGGAGCTGGAAGAGGGGCAAAGCTGCGGAGTTGAAGGCCAGGGGTCACGCCCATAAAGGCTCCCACGAGGACCTGATCCCCAGCTCTGCCCCTAGTGGACAAAGCTGGGCGTGTCCTCCTCCTCTGAGTCGCCCTGGGAGAGACGACAGTGACTGCAGACCCGTCGAGCTGCCCAATCCTGAGCTGATCACTTTTAATAAGGGCATTAAAAGGAGAAAAAGTCTCCTGCCCTGTTTATTTCAGCCAGTGGTGGAAGGGCAAGCAGAGACAGGGAGAGAGTCCAACCGGAAGTCGACAATGGCGCCTGCACCATCCCCAGCTGCCAGCACCAGCCCCCTTCTTGTTTTATGGGCAGGGGTTTTGCCAAAACTATGTCCTCTTCCCCAGCCACTCAGCCCATGGCTGTGGCAGCTGCTGCGGCAGTAGGGGAGGAGCCAGGGCCGGGGCCGCCAGTGGCGCTGGTGCAGACGCAGGCAGCGCCAGCAGCAGAGGGTTTGGAACCATGGCTGGGCCGCGGGTGGCTCAGGTCTCAGAGCAGGAGCCACTAAGTCTGACTCGACCTCCTCCCTGCCCCCACACTCGGGGTCTAATGTGGGCTGTCTCTTCTCATTCTTTTTCTCTTTTTTCCTTAAAAGCAGTACATGCTGTTCCTTTTTAGATGTTAATAGGCTCTGCTTACATGATAAAAGCATAAAAAGCCTAGCATACTCTAATTCCCAAAAACACCTGTCTTCACATATGCGAAACATCACATTTGATATTAATTTCTTATCTAAACTACCAAATTCAGGCCACATCTCATTGTTATCTAATTCATAAGTTGGCCACATTACTCATGAGCGTCTGAACAGTTCGGGTTTTGAAAGGGATGAATTTTTGCCTCTTAACTCTCTCCAGTTTTTCAATATTAAACCTAAAGGAGAATCTCTTGGAATTTTGGTTATGTTTTCACATGAGATTGCACACCCCATGTCTTAGTAGTTATGAACCAGAAAGCTTGCAAAAATACAGCAGAAATAAGCAGGGAGGGAGAAAGAACAAGAAGGACACAGGACTAGAACTACACAGCCTTTGGACCAGCAGTGTGGGACCTAGTCCATTGCATCACCACTGGACCCAGGCCAAGGCTTGCTGTTGCAGTGCTAACATTCCACTCTTTTGGTGGGCATGCCCTCCTACAACCAGTGGACAGGGGCGGGAAACAACAAACAAACAAAAAAGCACCCACCTTGGATTCTCTTAGATCCTTCCACCCTGAACAAAAATATAAGAGATCTCTTAACACCCAACCCAGGTGCTAAAACAAAATGCCACCTTTATTCACTTACGTGCCTCTGTGTTGGATCTGAGGATTTTTGGGCTCTGACACCATCTGTACTGTAGCCACAGCCCCCCAGTGCCGGCAGCGGGGGGCAGGAGCTGGATGTTCCTCTGGTGCAGGGGGTTTTCCAGACGCTTCCTGTCCTGGCAGAGTTGCCAAATACTGACGCCTTGGAGTGGCTACCTAGAACAGAGACTAGACAGAGTTAAAAGTATAAAGTAGGTATTTATTAAAGGCCTTCAGTAGATACACCTTGGGCAGTGCAAAGCCTCACAGAGACTACATCCAAGTTGGATGATGGTCATGAGTTTCTCAGATATAAGTTTGGTCTATTTGCATATCAGAGGTTAATTCTCCAATTTTAGCTTCCGATAATGAAGTCATATTCCCCCAGTTTGCTGCTCCCCGATTCACTTTTGTTTATATTTTTCAGGGCCTGAGGCTGTAGTGTAGCAATGTATCTGAACAACTTAGGCCTCATTGTGCACCAGCCATGCCATCTGTAACTGTTTTTATCAGAAATTTCTCAGGGTACTGTGGAATTCATCAAGGTTACTAAGACATAAACTGTGCTAAAATAAGAACGAAGAAGCTGAGAAACTGCATACCAGGATCGCAAGAACTAGATAACAGAGGACTGTAGAACACCTGCACGGTAACCAATCACGGACGCTGAGAAATGGAGGCAGAGAATGAGGGAACAAGACAAAGGCAACCAATCAAAAAGTGTGTACTTAGTAGTTTGTAGAATCTATAAAAGTGTGTGTAATGTAAACAATAAACAGCTTCTACTTGATCATATTGGTCAGTTGTTCAGGAGTCCTGGATTTTCTGCAGTACTGTAGGGTATCCTTGGTTCTCAGGCCTGGAAGGATTTTGTCTGACCAAAATGTGAATAGAGCTTGCTAACACTCTATATAGAGTTCAGAGTTATACACTAATGCAGTACAGGATCTGAAAAATAACACGGAATCACAGAATCACTGGGTTGGAAGAGACCTTTAAGATCATTGAGTTCAACCCATGCCCTAACACCTCAACTAAACCATGGCACTGAGTGCCACATCCAATCTTTTTTTAAACACATGGAGGGATGGTGACTTCACCACCTCCCCAGGCAGACGATTCCAGTACTTTATCACCCTTTGTGTAAAAAACTTTTTCCTAACATCCAACCTAAATTTCCCTTGGTGCAGCTTAAGACTGTGTACTCTCGTTCTGTCAGTTGCTGCCTGGAGAAAGAGCAAAAAAGCTTAAGGCATCACAGGCACAAAATTGTTTGACACATATAAGTAATTGGATGAGGCTTTGCAGTTGCACTATATAACCCTGTTCCCTGGTGATGTGCAACAGGCAGTCTTTAAGCAGTTTTTGGGATTTCATTGCACTTTGCCCCATTATAAGAAATGCTGCCCAACAGCTAACAGAATGCTAACCTGCTCTACAGCCAGCAATGGAATGAACTCCTTGGTGATCAGCTGAAAACATCCATGCTTGGTTCAGTCAGGGTATACCACCGGACTGGATCTCGTCAGTAGTAATGAAGTCCTTGTTAATTGGGGACATTTATTGGCGTATGAATGCAAGACTCACAAGCTGAGAGCAAAAGAAATCTGTTTATTGCAGAGTTAAGACAGTACTTATACTCTTAATGTGAGAATCTCTGTTCGGCCCTTCACATGAAACCTGGTTGCAGGCCTGTAATAAATCCGTCAGCCTGACAGTCTGTTTGTTTTCTCAGGGTTTGCAGGCTTTGAAGAAACAGGACGCCTTGCCTCTCTTCAGATCATGTGTAATCTGCTTTCTCCCGAGCTTCCCAGGAATTTTCAGGCCTGCTGTTTCCTCATACTTATGATGCTTTGCTGTCTAAATGGGTGATTGACAAGGACCCCTATTACTTAGGGAATTTTGAAATTCTATGCATTCCTGGTAATAGTATCTTCAACTAGTCTATCTATGCCTAAAAAGTTCTTATACAAAATACCAAAAAATGTAATACAAAAGGTTCTTATGCAAACACATTCTTATATTGGGCCCATACTCTATTCTCCGGGGGATAGAGTACAGCCCATTGCAATTTAATCTTGACACAAAACAAAAACTGTGGCTTTACTGTTGATGGGATCATAAATGAAATCAATTCCTTTTGAAATTTAGTTGTATTATCCCAAGTTGCTTTTTTTTTTTTTTTTTAAATTTCAGTGGGCAAATTGCCCTCATCACATTCCTTTACAATTGTCGTGGCAGTAAATTGCACCCACAACTGTGAAGCATGTGTGGTGCATAATGTATTATAGTTACCATATTGATTGGAATAGATAAAAGAAGTGAGGTAAAATTAAAATACTCTTTTAGGACACAGTAGGAAATGCAAGAGGACATCAGATGTGTTCAAGTGGGAATACAAGTCGCATTTTGCGATGTAATGTCTAACATGTTTGGTTTTAGGTAGAGTTGCTTGGGAGCTGGTAAAATGCTTTCCTGTATTTTATTCATGTCCCATTTGCAGATCATGGATGCCCCTCCTTCTGGTCTAGGAAGGGAGAACCAATAATTTCCCTTGTAACATTTTCTTTTTGTTTTGTTTACTCATTAATATCTTTGAAGAATTTAGCCAAATCATCATTAATCTAAAGTCTTCCAAGGCAGAACTGGGAAGGTTAATACGTTTGTTTGGATCCAAATATGCATAAATTCTTGTACCAACTCCCAGACTAAATTTGATTGAATTTTATAATTATCAATAGGTTGAAACAAAATTATGCATCCATAAGACAAAAGTAAAAGCTTTTCTGACACCAATATTTTTTTTTCTCACAGTAGAGACAAAATGAACTTAGCAAAAATCAAGCTAACAATACACTAAATGGTCTATCTTGTATAATCCTACTAATATTTGGTCTCCTAAAAAGTTGATCACAATGAAAACACAAATCACAAACATTAATAAACTGATAATACAAGCAATTATGGGGGCAGTTAAAAGTTCTATTGGTTTCCCACAGCTCAATCTCATCTGTTAGCAGGGTCCTATAAAAAGAAAAGTGAAAATCTGTCCTATTACAGACCGATTATTAAAAAGAAGGAATACCCCATCGAGTGTTGATTTGATTCTTGTGTCTGCAAAAAAAAACCCACCAAAAAGTTAAAAGGGCCTAAGGGAAAAATTACTATTGCATCTTTCTGGATGTTTTCTGTGAGCTTTCTCATGTAAATACGCTGTCAGTTCTCCCCCTTGGAACTGGTTCCTTTGATTTTCAATGGATCATGCAGTCGTTTTTCCTGGGAAAAGAAAATAACACAAGCCCTGAAGGGATTTATCTGGACAGGTGTAGTGGGTTGACTGTGGCTGGATGCCAAGTGTCCAACAAGCTGCTCTATCACTCCCCTTCCCAGTGGGACAGGGGAGGGAAAATAGGATGGAAAACCACTAATAAGTTGAGATGAGGTATTTTTACTAAAGAAAAAAATACAAACCAAAAAGCTAAAGTTTTTGCACTCATAGGCAAAGGGGAAAAGTTAATTTCTACTTCCCATCAGCGTGCAATATTCAGACACTCCCTGGGAAGCAGGGCTTCAACATGCGTAGTGGATGCTCTGGAAGGCAAACACTGTAGAATAATGAATGGCTCCCTGATCCTCTACCCTCCTTTAGCTTTTATATCTGAGCTGATGTCATACAGTATGGAATATCCCTTTGGTTAATTTGGGTCAGCTGGCCTGGTTTTGTCCCCTCCCAGGATCTTGCCCACTCCCAGCCCCTTGATGGGAGGGGAGAGGGGGCAAATAGAGAGACAGCACCACTCAACAGCAGCCAAAACACTGGTGTGTTATCAGTACCTTTCCAGCTACCAATGCAAAGCACAGCACTGAGAGGGCTGCTAAGGCAAAACGAACTCTATATCAGATCTGATGCATTTTCCACCCTTTATTCCACACTCAGATCCCATATAATCTATATATCCTCCAACTGTTCCACTGTATTTATTTCTCATTACTGGAATCCCTTCTTACCCACACATACAACTTAAACTACATCCTTAAAACATCTCTATACCAATAACATACATTTTCATTAACTATTCCCATCCTTTCAGAGATAGATATTATTTTCCCATTTCATGGGCTTCTGACAGCCCTCCAGATCAATGATTCAGGCTCCATTCCATCAAGATGAGTGGTCAGGATAGGAGAAGTAGTACATTTGATCATTGTGCACCAACATTGGTCCGGCTTGGGTTGGGTCATCGTCGCACTCTCCTTGCTCCTTGCAAAATTCATTCTTCATAGGTTCATGTCATTTCTGCTACTTCCAGCAATATACAACTTACATCATGGATTATTTTGCCCCTAAATTTAAATCTCCTTGAGACACATACCAGATCTCCCCATTCTTCCACATTACCCATCAAGTACACCCAGGTCCTTGGGCAAAGACAATCCCTCAAATGGGTTTGCCTTTTCCCATGGGAGGAGAAATCCACATCAGCTTCCCTAGCCACTTTCCTATATGTAGTTCAGGGACCTTGTCTCCTCCCACAGAGTGTAGGGGTTTTGTTTTGATGGGACCAGGGCAGTTAGCAAATCCTCTGACTGTTGCCTGGAATCAGAAGAAAAACTTTTCCAAACAATATTAAAGTAATAATATAAAAAGCAGTTCTTTAATGAAAGCTTTCAGGAGCACACATGGTACAGGATTTCTACAACTTTCAAAGGTTAATTAATTAGTATATCTAGTAGGTGCATCCAAGAAGAGACCAGTTGCCCCAGCAACCCACCATTGGGTCTGCCCCTTGGAGTTGCTCCAGGTGGTTCTTTGCCCTGAGACAGAGTGGAAATTATCCAGGGTAGAAATCCATTCCAATTTAGGTAAAAAGTACATATTTGAATTAAGTCTGTAGCTTGTGAACATAGCTGTTTAGTCTGACTGCCTGTTCTCACAGAAAAACCTATGTTTGAAGAAACTGCTTCAGCCAAAGGGCAGAGATAAGGGGAGACAGACAGAGAGGCTGTGGGAGGCAGGGCAGGGTGACCCAGGAGTTCTTTCTGTACTTTCAGATAAAAAAACTAGCTGCAAGTGTAACACAAAATCAGTAAAATGAATATTTATGAACCTGTTGTGAAATTCCATGCATATGGATTAGTAAGGAAGATAAAAAGAGATCTGGAGTTCCCAGAGGTACATATGTCCTTTTAAGGGGAGTGATTGCTACATGTGTCCAGCCCTGTAATAAACATACCAGCTTTACAACTTTCACAAAAATTGTGGAGTTTGTTTCCTTTTCTGCAATTCAGCCCTGTATCTTTGTAACAAATGAAATGAGAGTTTAGACAGCCCCTGCCTTTGCTCAGGTTTCTGGCAGTAGGCAACAGCTTTATTGAGGCAACCAGCACCCCAAAACCACTCTTGCTCACAAGTTTTTAATAATGACCAATCAGGTCTATTGCAACATGAATTATTTATTGAATAGACATAAGGAAAAACAGACATAAGGCTTTAAACATTTACTTACTACTCAGGACAAGCCAAAAAGAACTACTAGTAGATTAAAAATCAGCACAATAAAAGGCACCTATCTTACAGCCAGTGAAGAAATAGTATACATTAGGAGCCAATGTATCTTAACAATTAATGATAGTGGTGTGCAGAAATCTCCTTCTTCTCAGTCCCCAGGGAAAGTAACTAGAGTGGATGTCTGCATTTCGAGGAGAGCTCTCCACATACTCAGAGAGTATGTAAGAGATTTCTGATTTAATGAAAATTACAGTGGTCTTTTATAGTTTGTAAAAGTGCTATGTCTGTCAGTCACAAATTTTTGCTTATCTTTAGCATGCATTCAAGGCAGGATGGTTATTGCTGCCTAAGGATGTTTTCACCCAAGATAACTGACCACAACAAAAACCATTATGGCCTAATTGTCTTAGGTTACAATGTAAGATGCACCCAAAAGTATGTATTCTATCACCATCTTCATGAGCTGTTAAAACCAGGTGGGGCAGTGTTCCTTATCTCCTTCATCATAACTCATCCTTGATAACGCCAGGAGATATCTTCTGTTAATGGACCATTGAGTCTCACTGCATGACTGATAAAATTACATCATTCCATTGTGAGATGCTCCGCCCAGGGGGAGGAACCAAGCATTCCTACCTGGATATAATCTAAGGTTTGGAACATGACAAGCAGTCTTATCCACTGAATTCCCAGAGGACAAGAGCTCCATAACCACTACTGGATCTTCAGAGGAAGATCAAACCCTTCTACAGGATCACTGCTTCGACAGAACCACATCTATCACTCCAAGAGGACTAGCAGCCACCATTTAATTGGACTGCTACCAACACCTTGACCAACAGGGTGTCAGGTTGTATTCTGACTGTCAGTGTTCCTGTATTATTGCATTTATTTAATTTTCCTATTAAATTGTATTTCTGACTTGGGATTTCCCACTGGTTTGCTTTTAGACTTGTACACTTAGCCATATGGGGTGAAGAGAGAAGCTTCTGCTGTGTCAGGGAGTGAATCTTGTTATGTCCCCAGGTGCTGGTGTAAAACAAAATGTCTTTGTTAGAAATTCTCTTCTTAAGAATAAGTCTAAAAAGAATTTGAAGAATGTGTTAGAAAGGGTTGGCTATTGTTCTAAAGTGTGAGAAAGAGTAAGAAAGTGCAAAAACTATACAACTATATATTAAATGTTACAAAGTTACAAGTATATGAAAAATATATAAAAAGCAAAAAATCTTTAGGCATCATGATGTTAACCAGCAAGGTGGCTTCTGCTAAATTTGCATCCCACTGCTTCCATGCTGATTGCCTAACTTTCTTAACATAGTCTTCAGCAGCTCATTATACCTCTCAATCTTTCCAGAGGCTTGTGGGTGATAAGGGATGTGATATTTCCACTTAATGCTATGTTTCTTTGACCAAGAGTTTATGAGGTTATTTTGAAAATGAATCCCATTGTCTGATTAATTTCTCTCTGGGATACGATGTCACCATAAAATGTCTTTCAAGGCCTAAGACAGTGTTTTGAGCAGTGGCATGGTTTACAGGTTATGTTTCCAGCCAACCAGTTGTTGCCTCTACCATGGTGAGTATGTAACTCTTGGCATGTTAGTGGCAGTGGTTCAATACAGTCAATTTCCTAGGTCTCACCATATTGGAAACCCAGTCACCACCTTCTATTCCAAGATTTTACTCACATGGCTGGCTTGATGGCAGCACGTTTCACATTTGTGAATAACCTGTATGAAAGTCTCCATGGTCAGGTCCACCCCTTGATCACGAGCCCATCTGTATGTTGCATCCCTTCCTAGATGCCCTGATGTTTCATGGGCCCATTGGGCTATAAACAGCTCACCCTTTTGCACCCAGTCTAGGTCTATCTGAGCTATTCCAGTCTTGGCAGCCTTATCTACCTGTTGATTGTTCTGATGTTCTTCAGTGGCACAACTTTTGGGCATGTAAATATTACAAATGGCGGCAGGAGTTTCTAGACCAGTCCTGCTTTGGTCTCAGATTTCTGGCAGTAGCTCCGTTTGAGGCGGCCTGCACCCCAAATTGATCTCGCTTGCAAGTCCTTAAGAATGGCCAATTAGGTATATTATATAATGAATTATTTATTAAATAGACACAAGATTAACACACAGAGGACTTTAAACAGACTTACTACACAAGATAAAACAAAAAACTGCTAGTAGATACAAATATAGTGCATGATAGAGGTACCTACATTACAGCTATCAAAGAAATTGTATAGCAGCGTTGCAAAGACAGAGTACTTTGGACCAAATTAGCATAAAAGATTTGATAATCAGAATGCCTTGGCAAGAACAAACAGAGCTTTGAAGATTACAAGAGGATTGGATCAGACTGGCGACAGGGAAGAAGATCGAATCAATTTCTGCAAGCAGAAGACATGTTGCAAAAATGTATAAGTTTGCTTTTGTGATTATTAACCCAATAATTGTAGTAAAAAATTACTAGCCTTCCTAGAATGGTATATTAGCATGTGTAATCCACAGCAAATTCGGATTCTGATCACCAGTCAGCTGTCCCAGTCTTTCTCAATCGCAGATAATTGGTACCTCCATGAGAGGAAAAGGACCAGACTACCTGGTGGCAATTGGCAAGCTCCCGAAACTGATCGTGGAGGTGAGAGAACCGCGTCTGAGCCCACAATCACCTGTTCTGCTGCGACGTGACAGGTGAGATGGAGGAGCTGATCTATGGGACAGAATGTGTCCGAGGCAAGAGATGTCTATGAAACTATGCTCGGTCTTCTGGACTTAATCACAGTTCTACAATAAATGTGTCCTCTAGACATCTTCTATTGTTATTTCCAAAGCCAAGGCCAGTAGAGCATAAGGATTGTAATGTACCAAGTTTCTTCATGCACTAGTGGAAATGGTATCCTGTTCTTGTCCAACCTGTTCTGAGGCACAGGTCAGCTGCCGGTGCTGCTGCTGGCACTGGTGTTAAAAGAATAAAGTAGGTATTTGTTGCAGAATGCTAT
Organism: Zonotrichia leucophrys gambelii; assembly: GCF_028769735.1. Taxonomy (NCBI): domain Eukaryota; kingdom Metazoa; phylum Chordata; class Aves; order Passeriformes; family Passerellidae; genus Zonotrichia; species Zonotrichia leucophrys. The sequence goes on along the minus strand of NW_026992287.1, from coordinate 30,131 downwards.
TTGTCTCAGTGCAGGGAAGGCTTGAGACTCTCAATGTGAGTGTTCAGCAAGCTCCATTTATTGAAGAGAGCATCAGACACTTATACAGCAAGTAATAAGCTCATGAATATTCTGTAATTTACACTGTGCATTGGCCACACCACAACATCAGCTCTTCCCCATTCCTTAGGGGTTGCATCTCTCTTTTCTCATGTCTCTTTCACTATTTGTTATCATACTACAGCTAGGCCCAAGGACATGCTATCTTGCAGGTGCAGGACTTAGAATTAGCCATGACCTTGTACTTTTTCAATTCTTAGCTACTCTCCCAACAGGTATTTATTAAAGGCCTTCAATAGATGCACATTGGGCAGAGCAAAAGTCTCATAGAGACTACACCCAAGAAGGACGATGGTCATGAGTTTCTCAGATGGATATGTGTGGTCTATTTGCATATCAGAGGTTTATTGTCCAATTATAGCTTCAGGTAATGAAGTCATATTTCCCCGGTTTGCTTCCCCCCCCTCCCCCTTCACTTTTGTTTATACTTTTTGGGGCCCAAGGCAGACGGTGGCCTTGGTTCTCAGGCCTGAAAGGATTGTTTTGTCTGACCAAAATGTGAAGAGAGCTAACACTTAATATGGAATTCAGAGTTTTACACTAATGCAGTACAACCAGACACCCTCCCCTTGTCATCCCCCAGGTCTCAGCTGAAATCAGAGCCCCAGCTGCACAGTCCTGCAGACAATGGGGCCAGTCTCTGGCTACCAGGTAGTTCAAATTCCTTTTCTGAGTCTGGAAGAGCTCAGACTTGGGCATTAACCAATTTCTCTTTTAATTTTTTTTTTTTTTTAACTTTGCTCTCTTTTTGGTGTCCATATTATGACACCAGGACTGTGTTGGGTTAACAAGCCATACAAATGTCTGGCCACAACAGAAAAATCTTCAGTCCGTACTGTGCAGAACCCCATCAGCCCCAAAAACCGCTGCAACTCCTTTCTTGTTCCGGGTAATGGCACCTGCAAAATCCCTTGTATTCTTTCTGGATCAATACACCACAATCCCCCAGTCAGAATATGTTCCCAAATATCCGACCCTTTTTTTTTTTTTCTCTACCAACTGCACCCTCTTTTCAAACACTCCAAGTGTTTTTTTGGTGTTTTTTTTTCAACAAAATTAAGTATCTTTACAGTAGCTTCCTTAACCACCTTTTCCTGTTCCCCTGATAAAAGGAAATCATCCACATACTGCAACAACCTAACACCTGAGGGTGGAATAAACTCTCAATATTTTCTGCAAAGCTTGCCCAAACAAAATCCCCAAAAGAAAATCCCAGTCCTTAGATGTACAATCCGCATTTCCCAAATATTCCTTTATCTTTTCCCCCATCCCTATGGGATCACCCAAATATGGGGGGAATACTTTTGTTTTTTCCCCCCAATCCTCTTATATCCTGGGTAGTAAGTGGTACAATTACAAACCCAAACCCTCCCCCTTGGCCCCCCAAAGGAACCCAGTGGAGTGGCATCTGGTGTACCCCTGCTTCTTGGGTCTGGGGGAGCTTCTGATGTCCTAAATTGAGTTCCTCTTCTAGTTCTAGGGGGAGATATGATATGCAGCCTCCCTCCCCCCATACCATCATTATTCTCAGGTGGGGCCGTAGGAACAGCATTTCCCTGATCCCTTTGCTCTGGGAGGTGAGGATACAGCGAATCTGCAGCAGCTGGCAATACTGGAGGGCAAGACAGGGGAAGGTGCTGAAAAACATCCCAATCCTCACCATTTTCCTCTTCCTCCCCTTTTTCCTCTTCTGTATTTTTTCTTAACACATAGATTGTGGCAGACATTTCTTCACAGAAATCCTTTCTTTGGGATTTGTCCTTCTTCTGGGAAGCAAAGGGCCCCAGAAGAAGAATGTAAACAAATTGTTATCGGCTGTTGTGAGATGTGGCAGGTGATTCTGTGATTGGCTCATTTTGCATGTTTCCAATTAAAGGCCAATCACAGGAGCAGCTCAGGGACAGATTCCCTGCACACAGAACTTTGTTATTCATTCCTTCTATTCTATTCTTAGCTGAGCAGCTCTCTGCAACTTCTCTTCTTATTCTTTTTAGTATAGTTATAATGTATTATATATCTTATATAAATAAATCAAGCCTTCTGATCAAGAAACAAGATTCTCGTCCTTCTCTCACCACAGTGACCGTCCAAGGTCGCTGTAATACATAGATTTCTCCTGTTTCTTGTGTAATCCATATCAATCCACATTCCCTTTCAATCCATCCTTTCTAATTCTCCTCTAAATACCTCCACAAAATTCGACAGCAACAAATTCCATCTGTTCCATAAGGTGGCCATATAAGCTCCTTTGGCAACTCCTACTCTGGCCACAAAAAATAACAATATTTTACCATGATCTCCATAGTTACCTCTGGGTGAATGCATAATCTGTCCCAAGACCTCAGCATTCTCCTCAAGGGACTCTCCGGGGGTATTATGGGATTGTCATCCCTTTTGCCAGGGCCTGTGACGGTGTTCACAGGGGTTCTTGGATGAGGGAAGAGATGAGGATCTGACTCCATGTTTCAGAAGGCTTGATTTTTTATTTTATGGTATATATTATATTAAAACTATACTAAAAGAATAGAAGAAAGGATTTCATCAGAAGACTAGCTAAGAACAGAATAGCAAAGAATGATAACAAAGGTTTGTGGCTCGGCTCTCTGTCCGAGCCAGCTGGGCTGTGATTGGCCATTAATTACAAACATCCAACATGGGCCAATCACAGATCCACCTGTTGCATTCCTCAGTAGCAGATAATCAATGATTACATTTTGTTCCTGAGGCCTCTCGGCTTCTCAGGAGGACAAATCCTAAGGAAAGGATTTTCCATAAAAGATGTCTGTGACAGGGGCCCCTTCCTGGCTTTACCCTTGCTACCCTCCATGAGCACCTTGTTTCACCTGTGCTACCCTCCATGGTTGTCCTCCCAGGTTAGCTCCGAGAAGATGCCATTTTACTCACCAGTGAGATTTTCAGTGGTCCTTCCCTGTGGACTCTTCATGGACCCCCCTGGTCCGCCACTCATCTGTCTCCTGGACAGTCTTGGGAACCCAATCAATTGCCTGGTGCCGGCTGCCACCAAGGGGAGCTGATCACCCAAACTGGGTGAGGTGCTCCTCCAGCTCCGCTCACTGCCCACCGCCCTGGAAGGTGGAAAGATCCCAGACTGAGTCCCCAGTTTGTTAGGAAAATTAAACCACAAACATCAGAGGTTTATGTCCAAAAAGGAGACAGAGGAGTCCTTTTACTTTATTCAAATAAAGGAAGAGGCCATGGGGCATTTCCCTGGGGTCTCTCAAATTTTTGAAGGACGGAGCCTCCTTTTTATCCTAATTTCCCAGCTGCATTTCTCTTCTCTCTTTCCCCTTTGGTTGAGACACTTGAGAGGTACAGACTTCCCGGAACGCCTGATACTGAAGATTTCCCTCTAATGTATAACCCTCCCTTTTAATTTTTAATTCTTATGGAATTTAGGGGTTTCCCCCATAGTTTCTTTCGTCTTTCAATATCCAGTTTCATTTGTCAGCAAAGCTACAGTTTGTTTGTAAAGACAAATCCCTAATTTCTCTCAAGGCCAAACAACAATTATTATGATATATGTATTTTTCTACACCCCAGCTGCAAGTCACTTGACAGTGTTTACAATCCTTCTTGCCAATTTTTATTTTCCCAAAGAATTCTTATTTTTCTAGGGAAACCTTGGTGTAATATAAAGTCCATAGGCTCTTTTTCATATCCCTTAGCATCAGACAGGACTTATGGGGACTGAGCCAGTGTATGTTTAGAATATGCTTTACCATAGCAAACAGTCTTATGCTAAAGTATTTGATATTCCTGCTTTTAAAAGTGTTACCTGATTAGGTGTCCTGGTTGAAGAGACAGGTGTCGGCCAAGGAAGGAGGGAACCTTCCTGAATGGAAAGAAATGATCCCTTCCCTCCAAATTGTTATAACTTTATAACTTTGAAATTATGGAGCTTTTAGGCAAAGATGTGGAAAAAAAGAGGAACAGTTCTTTACTAGTATATACGGCCAAACAAACAACAATAATAGCAACAACAACCCCCCCTCCCCCCAAAAACCCAATAACAGCCTTCTCCTGCCTGTCAAGTACTTTCCCCTTTGGTGCAGTTAGGACCAGAACTGTCAGGGAGCGCTGTTGGCTCATGACAAGGCAACAGCGGCAGTGACTCCTTCCAACTGTTGGCTCCTAGTGAGGCAGCAGGGCTGCAGTGACTCCCCCGCAGCTGCAGATGGTGTTGTTGTTTCAGGCGGCTTCAGAGGGTGACCAAAACAAACTTTGAGCCTCTCCAGGGGGTAATGGAAGCCCAAGGAAGAGAGAGAAGGATGAGATGAATCATGATTTTAAAGGGTTAAGATTTTAGCTGAGGGTTAGAATCAATTAATATTGAAGTTAGATACACCAATGATTGGTTAATGATTATTAGATGCTCAAGCTAAGGCTAATTGTTATATTATGAGCTCATTTGTAGAAGGAAGCAGAGCAAGTGAACCATTAAAGGAACATACTGAAACCAGTAGAGCAATGCCCAGAACCTGAACTCTGTGTTAATCCATCACAAAGCAGGGGGGCTTGGATTTGCCAGAGGGTCACAGAGACCTGACAAAGACCTTTCTGACTTCATCCCTGGGACCACTGACCCAATTCGAGACCACCAACCCAATTCAACAGAAGAACTGTGCACGCATGAAGGACTAATAACCTCATTTTAATACAAAGCAGGCGTGGGAGGTGCTGAGGGTATGCATATGTATTATTTTGGGAAATAAATAGAAGGCAAAAATCCTTGGGCAGTTACACCTTTTGGGGACGACCCCTGTGCCACCCACTGGTGTAATCAACATACCGCTTTCTAACTTTAACTAGTTAGCTCTTTGTCCGTGATCTTTGGTTTTAATGACTCAATTAAGGAGCCAAGCCAGGAGGAGACTGCTGTGAGGCTAGCTCAGGTCATGGACCCCCTCAGGGCACCTCTGGGATATTTCTGGAAGAGTGGGCTCTGCTGCCCGGACTGTTCATTCAGCAGCACACAAGGACCTCTGACAACTAAAACACTGTACAAAATGGTATGTTTAAAAATTAAAACAGTTTAAAGTAGTGACCTGTAAGGCATACGTGTGGTCAGGAAAGACCGTTGATAAGTCATGGGAGGTGTTACATGTGCAACTTGTGCCTCTGTAGTGTGCTTGCAAGCTGAAGTTACAGTTGAAATCTGGTTGTCAGCAGAAAGAATTGCTGAACTGATGTACCGAGCTCGGGCATTTACTGCTGACAGAAAGGGATTTTGCCATTTGTTTCACTGTAGAGGGCTCAGTTTGCTAGCAATTCAGGGCTAGCAGTCGTAAGGGTAAATCCTGGTCTAAAGTTTTGATGCTATTATGAATGTGTCCTGACTGTGAGAACGATTGTGAGAGCGTTTGTTGAGACGTGCTGTTAGCACGACACAAGTGGGAGTTTGGACTGGCGGTTCTGTTCTCGGGTGACTGAAACAGCTGGGGAAAAACGAAGAGAGCAGGGCACATGGTCCTTAATAAAATCCCCTCCCTGCTGTGACCGTGTGTGTGTGTTTTGGTTACAGGGGACGGAATTTACTGTAACACCTGGTGTTCATGTTAAAAGGGTTCGGGACTCTGAGAAATTATAGGGGTGGCATTTTGCTGTTCAGGTGTTTATGTTTGTGGAATTTGAAATATAGAGGTTACGTGCTTTAGTGTAGTGTGTTTGTGTTTCCCGTGGGAATAATAAGATTGTGATATTGTTATATTGCATGAAAGGGATTTTTTTTTTGTATGTTAGTTTATGTTGTAGTCGAGTTTGGAGCTGTGGTGTATTTTTGAGGCAACGCTGCCATCTTGTGTCAAAAGTTATAAGTGTAGCACACGTTGAATGTGAAGTAGTAAAACTGGTTTGTTTGAAAGAATTGATTAATTTTTGAGAGCTGAGATGTGAACATTTTGAAGTTAATTTGGGACAGACAAAGGACAGGGCCAGTTTGGCAAGAAAAAGTAGAAGCCTTTGATAAGAGTTTACTTGTGGTTTTAGTACGGGGATTGTGTTTGTAGATGCTGATTGCTAGAATCATAATAGGGATAGTTTTGGTCTGAGAATCCAATCTGTCCAGACGGATAGAGGGAACTCCTTTGCTTCAGTGGTTTGGGCTCGACTTGTGGGAGTTTGTGAATTCAGTAAACTGGTGGGTAGACAGGGGAAATGAGAGAGTATACTTAGAAGGTTTATATCAGATGTCTGCTGGGGGACTAGTGGCTTTGGATTAGGAGCATCCGTCTGTGAAGAATTTAAAGAGTCGAAATGGAATAGCTTGTATTTGTGGGAATTTTCCTGCAGCTTTTGGTGCATCTAGAGGTTGGCATTGTGCGTGGGTGTTACTGAAGTGTAAGATTTGTGCAGGATATTATTATTGTTCTTCTGCTACCCAGTATACAAAGTATGCCCAGTGTCAAGAGCGCCCTGATCGAGCTGATTTAGAATCAAGGATTTTAAAATTGGTGTGCAGAAAGTCACATTTAGTACCTGAGCGGTGGGCTGTGCAAGAAGATGACTGTGCGAATCTGTGAAGTCAGGTTTGGGTGGAAGTGAGACAAGAAGCAAAGAAGGAGGTAATAAGGACTGGAGTAGAGTGCTGGTTTTGTTAAGGAGAAGGGGAGCGATGGGAAGAAACCAGAGTAAAGAGATCCCCAAAAGTAGTCCTTTAGGGTGTATTTTGGCACACTGGAAGGAACTAGTAGGGTATGGAGGGACAGAAAATAAAAAGACCCTAGTGAAATTTTCCACACAATGGTGACCACTTCATAGGATTGAAGAGGGGGTCAGGTGGCTCCCAACTGGAGCTCTACATTATGAGACTTTGTTACAGCTTATGTTGTTTTTAAAATGGGAGCAGAAATGAGAAGAGGTGACTGTGTTGGTTTGACCAGGAAGAAGTGGGAATTCTGGGAGGCTGTGGTCAAACCAATGGATGCTCGGAGTTTGATATTGGCACCTGGTGTGACCAGTGCGGTTTGGACACACCTCTGAGAATACACAGGGGTTAAAAAGCAGAGCTTCAGCCCTGAGAGGCCTCTTGGGACGTCGAGGCGAAGAGGTCAGATCTCCCTTCCCTGTCCAGCTGCTGCTGCTGGGCGGGGGAGGGGCAGCCATGTGGTAGGCCCGGGCCTGGACAGAGATGGGGGTGAGAAGGCCCTCAAGGATGGAAGGGTGGAGGAGCAGCCCCAAGAGACATCGGGCAGTAACACTCCCGCCAGGAGAGAGAGAGAGGGAGAGCCAGCGTCTGAATGTGATAGCAGCCGGCCCAGGAGAAGAAGGGGGGGAAGTGCCGGCCGGAGCAGCAGCAGCGCGTGTGGGAGTACCTGAGTGCTCTGGGACAGACAGAAACTGCAAGTTTTAACCCCTTTCTTTTATGATTGGGGCCTTGCAAAAATGCTGATCCCCCTCGGAGCTGAATAAGAAGGGAAATAGGAGATGAGATGAGACAAGGACCTGGCCCGAAAGATGTGGAGATGATTGAGTGGTGAGAGATGATTTGAGTTGCCTTTTGGCTGGACTTTTCTTGTAGCCATGGACTCAGTTTGTTCCTGTGACACAGAGACTGCACTTAGGGGGAGGCAGTGCCTCAGAACCAGGAGGGTTCATCGTGGGGACCCCTCAGCCTCAGGGGGTTGGAAAAATATGGGGGGGGACAGATGTCCCAAAGCAGAGACTGTGCCTTTTTGGAGTGAGACAAGGCATCCTTAAAAGATAGCCCTAGAAGCAGCTCTGGTCCATGCACAGTGGTGAGAGCACTGGGCATGGAAGGAAGATGTCACAAGCGGCAAAAGGACTTTTTCCGGGCGGTGCCGAGTGACACTGGAAGCACACGAGGTTTCAGCGTGTTTCCAGGGGAAGCCTATGGAACAAGAAGGACTCCTCTCCTCTTCATGGACTGAAGTTTGAGTATACTAAAGGGTGGTGCCAGGCTGGGCAGTTGGTGATTTTGGGAGAATGTATCGGATTGGGAAATTCTGGTGGTGGGGAGGAGGAAAGTGTTTTTTGTAAGGTTTTCAACTTTTTTTTTCTCTTTTCCTTATAGTTTTCTCCTATTTTTCTGTAGTTTAGGCAATAAAGTGTTCTTTATGTTTAAGCTGGAGCCTGTTTTGCTTATTCCTAGTCACATCTCACAGCAGACACCAGGGTGAGGGCATTTTCATGGGGGCACTGGCTCTGTGCCAGGCTCAAACCAGCAGCAGCGGCTGGACAGGGGAGGGAGATCTGACCTCTTCGCCTCGACGTCCCAAGAGGCATCTCCAGGGCTGAAGCTCTGCTTTTAACCCCTGTGTATTCTCGGAGGTGTGTCCAAACCGCACTGGTCACACCAGGTGCCAATATCAAACTCCGAGCATCCATTGGTTTGTCCACAGCCTCCCAGAATTCCCACTTCTTCCTGGTCAAACCAACACAGTGACATATGCTGACATGTTTCTCTCCCTCTGAAACCACCGAGTGGCTGAAGGATTGTGGACTCAGGGCTCCTTCTGACTCCTTTGTATTGGCCCTGGAAAAAGACAATGAGACTAGTAGAGGGAGGCTGAAATGGTGTTGTAGTGCATGCTCCATAAATCAAAACTGCACACACCCAGACAAAATATACCCAGCTGACTCACTGGAGCAAGAGTTGGGGGATCTGTTTGAACCACTCCCTAGAAGGCAAGGGAGGCAGAGAGAGGCAGCAAATTCAGGACAGTTAACAACCTCAACTCCATCCCCAGCTCTTGTTCCACCCCCTGACATCTCTGACCAAACTCCAGCTCGTATTTCATCCCACACTCCAATTAAGGCTATTACTATTTCAACTCCAGCTACAGCTTTAAGCAAAGCTATTTCTATTTCAACTCCAGCTCCAGTTTTAAGCTCAGCTGAATCAACTCTGGTTTCTGTTTCAACTCCAGCTTCTACTCCATCCCCCACCTCGACTACTCTACTTACTCCTAAATCTTTCCAACTGCCCAGCAGTGACAGGGAGGAAGAGGAGCCCTCTCCAAAGTGTCCTACAGCATTCTGGACTCGGAAACAAATGGAATTATACAAGAACTTTTGAGGGAGGCAGTAAGTCTTGATGGGAAAACAATGTTAGTTAAAATTCCTTTTTCTACAATGGATTTAGAGGTTTGGGAAAAGATTGGTAAGCATCATCAAAGTGACCCTATAGGTGTTGCAAAGAAATTAAAGTTTATGATTAAACAGCATCGACCTGATTGGTCAGATCTCCAGCTGTTATTGGATGCCTTAACTGAAACAGAAAAACAACTGGTTTTAAAGGTAGCTGGGGGTTTAGCAGAAGATGCCTGTAGAATAACAGAGCAATATGAGAGATGTCTTTTCAGGATCCACACTGGAATGCTAATGATGTTAATGATATGGAAAAACTAGAGGATTATCAAGACGTCATAGTGAGGGGGTTAGAAAGGGCAATCCCTAAAACAATAAACTGGTCAGCCCTATATACAATTAAGCAAGGTCCCTCTGAAACACTTTCTGAACTTCTAGAACATTTGCAGGATGCAATGCTCGCTATATAACCTTAGATCCTGAATCTGAGGGAGGGATACAACATCTAGTGGGTTTATTCTTAGGACAATCTACAGGGGGCATTAGACGCAAACTTCAGAAGATAGAGGGTCTGACAAGTGCAGGATTTAGAGACTTTGCTAGAAAAGGAATGGAGAGTATTTAGTAACCGGGAAGAAAAGTTCAAAGAAGGGATGAAAAAATTATTAGCAGTAGTAAGGGAAGAAGAAAAAGGAAAATGTAGACAAGGGCCGCTAAGGCAGGGACCACCTCGGCTAAGGAGAGATCAATGTGCATTCTGCAAGAGAGCTGGACACTGGAAGAACCAGTGCCTGGAACAAAGAAAAGGTGATGAACAAAAAATAGGAGATCTAAAAGAGGGAGGAGGTGATTGCCCATGTTAAGGAAGACTGATGTGGACTGGAGGATCTTACTCTAGGAGACCTTCTGGTTATAATGAAACTAGGGAATAAAGAAAAGGAAATGGAATTTTCAATAGACACAGGGGCAGCATATTCGGTGTTAAATAAAGCTTTAATACCAATAACAGATGACTATGTCATGGTAAAGGAGGCAACTGACCAATCTGAAAGAGCTTATTTTTGTAGGCCATTGAAATATAAACTTGGGAAACAATGGAGAATTCATAAGTTCTTATAGATGCCCAATGCTCCAACAGCACTTTTGGGTAGAGATTTATTGGAACAATTAGAAGGAAAAATAATATTCAAAAATGGAGAGATTACTCTGAAGGTTAAAGACCAGTAATATGTGGAATTGTTAAAGCCTGATGTTAATAACCAATGAGGCTAACGTTGAAAGTGAAGATGACATTCACAGGAAAATACTGGATCAGGTATTTCCTGGGCTATGGGCTTCTAACCTACCAGGGAGAGTGAAGAATGCACTCCCAGTGCAATCTAGGCTTAAAGAAGGAAAACAACCAGTTAGGGTCAAGCAGTACCCTTTGAGAAAGGAAGACAGAAGGGATTAGCCCAGTAATCGAACACTTTTTACAGACAGGGCTATTAAAAGAGTCAGTCTGAGTTCAATACTCCTATTTTACCTGTTAAAAACCCTGATGGATTCTACTGAATAGTTCAAGATTTAAGAGCTGTTAATAAGATAACAGGATTTATACCCAGTGGTTTCTAACCCCTACACTCTGTTAACTCGTTTAACATCTGAACTAACATGGTTTACTGTTTTAGATTTGAAGGATGCTTTCTTATGACTTCCTCTCCATAAGGCCAGCCAGAAATTTTTTGCATTTGAGTGGGAAAACCCCAAAACTGGCTGCAAAACCCATCTCACATGGTCAGTTCTGCCTCAAAGATTCAAGAACTCCCCTACAATATTTGGAGAACAACTAGCAAAAGATCTGGAATCTTGGGAAGCTCCATCAGAAGAAGGACAGCTGTTACAGTATGTGGACAACCTCCTGGTAGGTACCAAAACTCAAGAGACGTGTGGAGTGGACAGTAAGCCTCTTAAACTTTTTGGGCCAACAGGGGTATTGAGTATCCCAGAAGAAAGCCCAAATGGTGAAGAAAACAGTTATTTATTTGGGCTACGAGGTTAGTGCTGGACAAAGAACTTTAGGACAGGATCTCAAGGAAGCAATATGCCAGACCCCAAAGCCCCAGATAGTAAAAGAACTGAGAACCTTTTTAGGCATGACTGGCTGGTGCAGGCTGTGGGTTTATAATTATGGACTGTTAGTCAAACCCTTATATGCCTTGGTTATGGAAGGAAACAGAGAACTCCAATGGACAAAAGAAGCAACACGAGCCTTTGAACAACTGAAGGAGGCCCTCATGTCAGCTCCAGCTCTGGGATTTCCAGATGTGAGTAAACCATTCTTCTTGTTTTCTCATGAAAAGCAGGGAATTGCTTTGGGAATACTAGTGTAAGATCTGGGCCTGTACCACAGGGCAGTCTCCTACCTGTTTTGTGGAGAAAAGAAGAAACCTCACAACTTTATAAAAGTTGTAAAGCTCGGTATGTTTATTTACGGCACCGGACGCACACGGAGAAAATTCTCCTCAAAAGGCATGCGTACCCCTGAAAATTTCAGACCTCCTTTTATCCTCCTTCAAAATGCATATGCATACAGTTTCACAAAAGGTTCATACATATTCATCCCACATGATATTTAGCACCAGTTCTTCTTTATCAAAGGAATTTCTAGGTCGGGGCAAATTGACCTCGTGGTCTTTTCTGTTTTTCTTTCTCTGTCTCCTTGCTGTCTTGGGATACGAGTTTTTCCTTCAGCTTTGGCCACACAGACTTTTCACCGTTGTTAGACACTTCACCTAATTCAGGATGGATCCCTACTCTGTCTCATTCCCCCCTTTCCTAGGAAATAAGTAAATTCTTTTACTTAATGAAAACTTTCATGACAATGTGTCATTTAATGCTTCACTATGTACGTTTGATAAAGAGGTTAGTACAGCCATTCGTTGTAGTATTCTCCAGTTCCAAATTAACAATGTAATAGACAATCTTAAGCTTGTCCCAACTAATATTAGTAAAACTAGAATAGGGTGGCACAACTTATTAAAGATTCCATTTGCAGTTGGTGACCACCGAAAGATCACATCTCACCAGTGATGATCCATATTTTATTCTTTGTAGAACTCTGGTTATCTCCTTTGTATCATGTTGGACAGTAATTAAGATTTTCTTTCCACTTTCTTGGATTTCTTTCAAGACTTCTAATAGGTCTTGGAGCTTAATTAATTGTTTTACCAATGTAAGGTTCATCCCAATAGGGGTAGGTAGTAGTCTGTGATACACTGTGTAATTGGCTGTAATCAGCTGGTGGGATGTTACTGGTACCAAATACGAAAAATCACACCCAATAATCTTAAAAAAATAACAAATACAGAGATTAGAATGGTTTCTACTAAACAGAATAACATCATTGCTATCAATTTGTACAGCAGCACAAGCAGTTCTCAAGCATACGCCCTTTTCCAGTATATACGAGCACAGTTTTCTGGTCAGTGACTGGATGAATTTCAAAGTGGCAAATACCCTGTTCAGTGTCCAAACACATCCTGGGCATTAACAGTATTGCTTTCACAAATGAATCTCATTTGTTCTCTAGTAATGCAGGATTCTAAGTTTACTGTCTGCCACTTTTCATTCATCTTTTTGTGCCCAAACTCGATGTTCTGAAGGATAGAGTATTGTTTCTTCATGGTGTAATCCTAGGGCAAAGATGGAATAGATAACATAAACAGTGGCATTATGGATGGTAAGCACAAAGGCTGTGGCCACATTAGAAACAGGATCATAGGTGAAATTCACCATAGTCCACCAGGATTGAAACGTCCTTTCAAAATCAATTGCATTATCTCACTCAATTTTCAGAATTTCAGCTGGAAAATTACCTTCACCCCTTTCCTGTATGATCAGAGCTGCTGTTGCTTGTATCCATAACTGTGCTTGTATACATCTGAAAGTTAAAGACACATTATCTTGAACTATACTAAGTGCTTCTACTATCAACTTGTGGTCTTGGTCCCCGGCCTCTTCATACTTCCTTACTTTGGCAGTACTTTTGAAATCTGTCACTGGCTAGTTCCTAATGCCAATAGAGATTACTATAAAGGCTGCTTCAATTTTGTTAGGCTACCTGCTGCAGCAGCCAGTTTATTCATCAGTATTTCTGAATCAATTCCATTTAAAACTCCTAATCTTGTCCCTAATATGCCAGTTAGATGTTTGTTATGGGGAACAGGAACTGCTTTCTGTCCATGACCATCCCTCCCTGTCAGAGGGATGTGCTGGGCTCATACTGCAAATTCAGACACACTTCACAAGTGTATCTGACAGAGGTTTAGGTCATACTTGAGGCAGATATTTGTTCTGAAATGTAGAGACCTCAGGGAATCTAACCTCTCCCTCTCCCTCCAAAGCACCTGATTTCTCAGATGTGTGGCAAGCAGGAAGGCCTCTCCTGGTCTACAAAACCTCACCCACCTTGCCCCTAGCTAAGATCAAGCTGTGGACTGTGTTCAGGGCAGAAGATAATGGAGGGGAAATCTTGAGAGAAAAGCCTAAATTCATTGCAGTGCCTCAGAAGAAACTGGGATCAGGTTTCTGCTACTTGAAACACTCAGCACAAAAGTGATGCTCAAAATCCTACAGCCTGCTGCTGAGCTCAGAGGGGGTCTCTCTCTCTACCTCTTTTAGCAGAATCCAACTGCCTCAGACTGGGACAATCACTGATCCAAACCCCAGTAGGAAAGGGATAGCTATAAATAAGGAAAATCACCTTCCTTGCTTGGGTTAATTCACCACCTGCAGTTCAGCACCCTTTACCAGCCATTGCCTGGGGGTTCAGCCAACCAGGTTGGAAAATGACCTAAGGAAACTGATTTCTTGGTGTTCCTGGTTTTAGACACCAGGAGAGCTGGCTCCTTCCTTTCTTGTTCTGCTCCTGAGATATGCCTGTTTTTGTGACCATGTTGTCCAGCCCTCAAAGGAAGTTTTTAGGAAGGAGGAGCAGGCTGGTTGGATTCTTGAGATGTTAATTTGCATTATCAACTCCACACGTTTGAGAGACCATTCTGGATTGAATAATAGCTGTTGTTCAGTCACATTCTTTACTACGTTAGGTTCAAGTTTGGAGTTTGGGTAGAGTCTGAACTAGTATGGGGTGTATAAGGCCCCGCTGTGGTAAAAAGTGCAGTGTCCACTTTGAATTCAAATGAAAGTCTGACAGTAACTCGAGCTCAAAGGCAGGTCACTTCTACAGGCTGTATCAGGGTGAAATTACACCAACAGTCTGATTCACTTAGGTTATCACAGACTTCCTGGTGTTCATATACACCAGGGGAGGTTCAGACACTAATTACATCTGGTCTCTCATAAGCCATCCTATTGATGACCGAGCACTTTACTTTGATTTCTTCTCCTCAGATTCCTTGAAGTGTTCACAGTTCCTGTTCTTGCTATTCTTGCTCCTCACATACCTGATTCTCGTGGATTACTACAGTAGATATGTTTAAATCTTTTATGTCAGAAGGTTTTCCCATGGATCCAGTATACTGATTAAATGCCAGGGACCAAGGCCATTCAGCATTGCTTTGGGTAGAGGTACTCTCTAGTTCTAAAACTTCATTTATAGTTCCATACAAAACAATTCTGTACACTAAAGTATGAGCTACTCCTGACCGCAATATACTCATTTTGCCCGAGTAAGTTTCAGTCCCAGTTCATTGTCTCCTGGTGTCACTCCTGAAGGGGCTTCTGGGCCTTCTTCACCCGAGAGTGATGGATGCAGGCATTCTGCTCTTTGATTTTGATTGCAGTGAAGGTGGTGAGAGGTACTTGCAGTGGTCTCTCTCACTATGGTTCCGAAGTCTTCTCTGTAAGAGACTTAACATATACATCATCCCCAGGCTATCTACCTCCCTCCTCCGCGTTCCAGCCACATGTTTCTCAATTACTCTGAGCTATTTGCTTAATGCCACCATGTAGATGGACATTCTGGACATTCCCCTTGTATTCTATATGGTCTTCTATAAGGCATTCCAAAAGGATTCAGCATTCCTTTAGCTCAAAAGGTTTAGTTTGAATTTGCAATAGTGCTAGTGGAAGAGCTTGGGCTAGGGTAGATTAACTTCTTGCCCCAGTCTTATGATTTGCTGTTTATCAAATGATTCATTCTCTCCCCTGGCCGCCTGATTGGGGGTGGTATGGGGTGTGAAGTTCCTAATCTATGCCCCGATGGCTACCTATTTGTTGGACTATTTTGGAAATGAAAGGTGATTCTTTATCTGAGGATATTGTGGCTGGAACTCTGAAGCGTGGTATTATCTCTTCTAAAAATGATCTGGTCGCCTCTTGAGCTTTGACAGTTCTGGTGGGGAATGTTTCTGGCCACCCTGGAAATGTATTTATTAATATCAGTAAGTACTGATACCCCCCTTTCCTTGGGAGTTCTGAAAAGTTGATTTGCCACTGCTGTACGGGCCCATGGCCTCTCCCAGTCTGACCGAGTTTTGGCCCGGGGGTTATTTTGAGGTTAGTCTGGAGGCAAGGATCACATTATCAGCTCACCTGAGTGATAGTGGCATATAAATTCCTGACAACGATACGATTATTTTAATCAGATGTGTGTTCTAGAAAGCCTGTGGGAATTACTACTTCAAAGTCAACACTTCATTCCAATGCACTCTGTATCACTCGCAGCCTTGGTCATTTCGAGAAAGGAGACACACTCTATAAAAGGCTTTAAGTAGTTAGGCTCTAGTGTGTTTTCTAGCGCCCTTCCTTCACTAGTAACCACGAAAATGGGAAGGGATTACTAGTTCTCTTTCAATGGTAGCCCACCCCTTGCAGTTGTACATCTCTTTTGATTAGTATTATTATATCATGGCTTACCTTCGAGGAAAATCTGTACCTCACCCTTTGCTGCTTTCTTTGCCTCTCCATCCGCCAGCTCACTTCTTTCCTCCAATTTTAAGCTCACTCTCTGGTGTGCGTTAATATGCTTTTTCAGGTAGCTGAACTGCTTCCAGCAGCTGGATTGTCTCTTCTTTCCCTGCGAGGTCAGCAGTCCCCTCTCCTTCCAGATGGCTCCATGCACAACTCTGAATGCCTTTTGCTATTTCTAAGGCATGGGTCCATGCATTTATATCAGCATTCTGTGCAGAGGTACCTGTTGGTAAGGGTCCAGACTCTATTACCTCTCTGCAGGTAGTCACTGTGAA
Organism: Zonotrichia leucophrys gambelii; assembly: GCF_028769735.1. Classification (NCBI taxonomy): domain Eukaryota; kingdom Metazoa; phylum Chordata; class Aves; order Passeriformes; family Passerellidae; genus Zonotrichia; species Zonotrichia leucophrys. Next base: position 13,779 of record NW_026992287.1, on the reverse strand, counting down.
CTTTGCAATGTCGCTTTCCTGTCAGTGAACCAGGTCTCTGCATCGTCCGGAGGAGTGTCCTTTAAGTCTGGGCGGCTGGAGTACGTATCTTCAGTGGTCTCTAGGCAACTATGGTGTACAGCTTCTCCTTGATTCCACTGAGAAAAGAAGCTGGGTTGACAATATTAGTCACCACTATCTCCACATCATCTTGCTCTACCATGGTGGCCTGGTATTTCAGAAACCTCTCTGGTGAAAGCCAGTGGCCACCCTTTACTTCCAGTGCTGCGGACACTGTGTGGGACACTAGCACAGTCATTTTTGTCCCAGGGTAAACTTGTGTGCCTCTTGAATATTCAGCACAACTGCTGCTACAGCTCTGAGGCAACCTGGCCATCCTTTGGCTGTTGCATCTAGTTGCTTAGAGAAGTAAGCAACTACCCTCTGGTATGGACCCAAGTCTTGAGCCAATATTCCCAGGGCAATTCCTTGCGTGGAAAAATAGAAAGAATGCTTTACTTACATCTGGAAGTTTCAAAGCTGGAGCCGACATGAGGGCACTCTCTAGCTGGTGAAAGGCCCGTGTGGCGTCTCTTGTCCACTGGAAATCTCTGTTTCCATTGGCAATAAGAGCATAGAGGGGTCTGGCGAACAGTCCATAATTATAAACCCACAGCTGGCACTACCCTGCAATGCCTAAGAAGGTTTGGAGTTCTTTCGTTGTCTGGGGTTCAGGGTTTGGCATAGGGCTTCCCTGCCTTAAAGTCTGCTGCTCAGCACTCACTTCTTACCCCAGGTAGATTACCTTCTGTTTCACTACCTGTGCCTTTTTCTTTGAGACTCTGCGTCCTTGGAGCCGTAGGAAATTCAAAAGTCTTACCGTCCAGGCTTCTCCCGCTTCCCTCGTCCGAGTGGCTACTAGAAGATCATCCACGTACTGCAACAGCCTCCTTTCCTCTTGTGGAGCTTCCCAGGACTCTGGGTCTTTGCAAGCTGTTCTCCAATCGGAGTGGGGAATTTTGAAGCCTTCAGGCACATGGACTATGTGAGCTTGTGTTTGGATGCGAAAATGTTCTGGCTGGCTTCATGGATAGGGAGGCAAAAGAACGCAACTCCTAGGCCTAAAACAGTGAACCAGGTTAGCTCAGGTGTTAAACAAGTTAGTAAGGTCTATGGATTTGCTACCACAGGGTACAAATTCTGTGTTATCTTATTGACAGCCCTTAATCCAGTACTATCAGTTATTGGACTGATTCCTTCCTTACCTACCTTTTGAGGGTACTGCTCAATTCTCGCTGGTTGTGTTCTTTCATTAAGCTTGATGGGGGAGCATCCCATGGGGGAGCATCTTTCACTCTCCCTGGTACAGCAGAGGCCCATACCCTTGAAAACACTTATTTACTTATTCTAATATCTCCTTACTAATGTCTTTCTTAATTTAAGTGTCTGTTAATATTAAGCCTAACATCTTTATATTATTTGCCTCCAGAGTAACCTTTCTCATTTGAGAATGTTTAGCAAATTGAGTGAATTGTACAAAAGCTTTTAGGTACACATAGTACACATGCTACTTTAAAGGTTTGCAAAAGTATGCCTTCTCAGACTGGCCAATTGTTCATTCCCCACACTACAACATAAGCATTCGCCACAGGTACTAAAGCTTTATTTAAAACTGAATATATGACCCTTGTGCCGACAAAAATTCTTCCCTTTTGGGGAGGTCATCTTTACCCCTCCTCCCTTACCTTGGGAGGAGCCTTTAGCAAATCATATGTACTCATTTTGCGAACTTTGATTGCTTTGCATTTCAGTATGATAATCCTTGCCTGATTTCATACGTTGCTATCTTATGCTGCATGCTGAACAACATGTTTGATTTGCTTTCTCTTTACCTTGTTTTCCCTTTCAATGGCCAAGACCAGAGGGCGGTCCGATCTCACAGTCTCTTTGTCATTCTGGGTGATTTCTTAAAACAAAAGACATTTCAGCATACAAAAACTATCCCATTTATCTTCCTATTATAAAACAGTACTAACAGCAATGAAGCATTATAAATCTTTTTATTTTCTGAGTTGCTCTTACTGGCAGCCTCCTCCTAGTGAGCCCCTCCCAAAAGGGGCTAATTTAGGAACCTGTTTGCTCTGGTCAGTTCTCATCATTTATTTCTCCTTGCCCTATCTCGCTTCCACTCAAACCTTTTTACAGACCTTCACAGTAGTTTCTCAGTTTTCCTCCTATACACACAGCTCCAGGTGGCAGGTATCAGATGTGATTCCCACACACAAGCTCTAAGACCTTAGGGTCTGAATCCGCTTGACCAGAAACCTCTAATTTACACTCGGGGCATGTACCCTGACACTTACTGGAACAGCAAAACAGCAATACCAGTGTGTCTCATAAACACCGCACTGCAATAATACCTGCACATCCAGCTTTTGCCCACAGGCCATTCCCGTGTTCCCTGGGGAGACAGGGCAGCCAGAGCTGTCCCCGTGCCCAGGGGACAGCCACTGTCACCTCACACAGCATGCTAGCCTCTTGGTGTACCAAAGGCTCCCCGAAATTGCCCAGAAAGTCAGGCTATTCTGTTTGTTACAGAGAACTTTAAATCCTTACAGCAGATTGTTTCCAGTAAAGACTTACTGCGGTGCCAGCTGAAGTCTCATAAATCTCATAAGTCTCATTAACTAATTCATCTCATTCATCCCGTCTATATAAACTCTGTTTTACAAATTATCAGTCTTTTCTAGTTCTCTTCTTTCGCAATCTAATTAAGCACTGTGTCTACTTACACTTGTTTTGCTGCTTTGCATAAAGGCTGTGCTAGTCACAGCCGAAACTCTGATATGCCCGCAGACACACACATGCACCTTCCCCCCCCCTTATCTCAAATTCTCTAGAGCCAAGGCTTGCATTGCTGTGAGGGGGAGAGTTTTATGGAATTCCTTTAACTCGCTTTATCGTAGTTAAGCATAAATCACCGTACTATGTTTCTTCTATGTAAAATGCTGCTCTTGTTGCAACAAAATCTTAAAATCTCCACAAACACCACTATACAATCTGAGAATCAAATTACCACAATGCAGCGGAAGAAAATCACCACACAAAATCACTGGGAAAGGGCATATCTCTCAAAGTGCTCACTTTTCTCAACACAACACAGCATACCATAATTCGGCATTTACTCACATCAGTTTTTCCTGGACACAATCAAAATAACAGCACACAGTCTAGAGATCAAGTCCAAACATCCAAGGCAAAGGAACTCTCTGAGCTCATACTCAGGGTTAAAATGTACCAAATCTACACAAATCACTACATTCAAACATGATAAATACCATCACTGACATTCTTCTACTCGCTTCTCCGCGGGGCACTTCTCTCCCTGCCCCCGCAGCCTGCTGCATCCGGCGCCTCTGGCCTCACTCGGCTGCTTCAAACACGGGGAGTACTGACCCCCCCCACACTGTAGGGCACTGTAGATTTACTCACTTTTATACACCATGCACATATCACCTGCACGATCACAAACACAGTGCACTGACCACACACATTAACCATACAGCAACACAGTGTCCGGACATCACACACACACACAAACAAAACACACATGGGCTCGCCAGTTCTGCTCTATCAGAAATACGAATCCCCAATACACACATACACGGGTTCACCCGGCTCACCCACCAAAGCCGCTAGCAGTCTGCCCTATCAGAACGATGAACCCCGTCTCTAATACAGCTGCTCTATCAGCTGAACCCAGACGTCTCTGGGTGGTTTACTCCCTTGCTCTCCTTCCTCCCACCCCGGGGGCCCCTCAGTACATACCGTATCTTCCTCCGCAGGCCAGCGGGTCGTACTCTGTCCTCGCAGGTGGCAAGTTGAGACAAGCGGAGCCCCACCAAGGAAAAAATCCTGGGACGCGCCTTGGAGGTCCATCTATACCCCCTGCCCCTGTGGGGACAGAGAACTCCTACCTGGCTCGCCATAATGTTTTGCCGAGAAAAGAAGAAACCTCACAACTTTAAAAAAGTTGTAAAGCTCGGTATTTTTATTTACGGCACCGGACACACACGGAGAAAATTCTTCTCAAAAGGCATGCATACCCCTTAAAATTTCAGACCTCCTTTTATCCTCCTTCAAAATGCATATGCATACAGTTTCACACTAAGTTCATACATATTCATCCCGCATGACATTTAGCACCAGTTCTTCTTTATCAAAGGAATTTCTAGGTCGGGGCAAATTGACCTCGTGGTCTTTTCTGTTTTTCTTTCTCTGTCTCCTTGCTGTCTCGGCATACGAGTTTTTCCTTCAGCTTTGGCCTCACAGACTTTTCACCGTTGTTAGACACTTCACCTAATTCAGGACGGATCCCTACTCTGTCTCACCTTAAACTTTTTACCAACATAGTTTACACAGAACAGTTTTGAAACATTTTAAGCAATATTAGAACTCTGATACCATTTTTTCCTATACAGTTCAGTTTTTTTGACTCTTCCTCCTGAGAGTCAACTTTAAATCCTGGTATACTCAGGTGAATTAACTTGTGATGTGGATGAATCCTTATCCAGTGCCTGGAGGTGAGTGGTGTGGACTCTGGCCCAATGCCAGAGGGAAAAACTGAGATTCTGGCCCAATGCCAGAAGGAGAAAGGGGTGGAGTCCGGTCCAATACCAGAATGCCAGAGGGAAAAACTTGGTGTTGAATCCTGGTCCAGTTCCAGGGGGTGAGAGTGATGTGAGTCCAACCGTCTTAGTAATGAAGAATACCTGAAACGGGCTTTCAAACACAGGCATTAATCGTCTGCTATTTAATGATTTTATCAAAACTCAGCTTCTCTGTTTAATATTGTCATGGTTTGAGCCTGGCACAGAGCCAGTGCCCCCCATGAAAATGCCTCACCCTGGTGTCTGCTGTGAGATGTGACCAGGAATAAGCAAAACAGGCTCCAACTTAAACATAAAGAACACTTTATTACCTACACTACAGGAAAATAGGGAGAGACTATAAGGAAAAGGAAAAAAAAAAAAAAAAAGAAGAAATTGAAAACCTTACAAAAAAGCCACTTTCCTCCTCCCCACTCCCTGACTTTCCCAATCCGATACATTCTCCCAAAACAACTGCCCAGCCTTGGCCCCACACTTTAGTATACTCAAACATCAGTTCATGAAGAGGAAAGGAGTCCTTCTCGTTCCATAGGCTTCTCCTGGAAACACACTGAAACCTCGTGTGCTTCTCTGTCACTTCGGCACCGCCCGGGAAAAAAAGAGTCCTTTTGCCGCTTGTAACATCTTCCTTCCATGCCCAGTGCTCTCACCACTGCGCATGGCCAGAGCTGCTTTTAGGGTTGTCTTTCAAGGATGCCTTGTCTCACTCCAAAAAGGCACAGTCTCTGCTTTTGGGACATCTGTCCCCCCCATATTTTTCCAACCCCCTGGGGCCGGGGGGTCCTCACGAAGAACCTTCCTGGTTTTGAGGCACTGCCTCCCCCTAAATGCAGTCTGTGTCACAGGAACAACTGAGTCCATAGCCACGAGAAAAGTCCAGCCAAAAGGCCACTCCAAATCATCTCTCCCCATCCAATCATCTCCACATTCTTCGGGCCAGGTCCTTGTCTTATCTCATCTCTTATCTCCCTTCTTATTCAGCTTCGAGGAGGATTAGCATTTTTGCAAGGCCCCAATCATGCAAGAAAGGGTTAAAAGTTTTCAGTCTCTGTCTGTCCTGGGACGAGATGATACTCCCACACGTGCTGCTGCTGCTGCGGCCGGCCGGGCTGCGCCCTTCCCCCCCTTTCTCCTCCTGGGCCGGCTGCTATCACCGCCGACTCTCCCTCTCTCTCCCTCCTGGGGGGGGGGGGGGGGGAATGGCTGCCCGATGTTTCTTGGGGCTCCGCCACCCTTCCATCCTTGAGAACTTTCTCACCCCCATCTCCGTCCAGGCCCCGGGCCTACCGCATGGCTGCCCCTCCCCCGCCCAGCAGCAAGGCTGGACGGGGGAAGAGATCTGACCTCTTCACAGCGACGTCCCAAGAGAGAGTGCCAAGGGCAGTGCCTTGCTTTTAACCCCTGTGTATTCTCGGAGGTGTGTCCAAACCCCACTGGCCACACCGGACGCCAGTCTCAAACCCAAAACCTTCATTGGTTAGACCACAGCTTCCCAGAATTCCCACTCCTTCCTGGTCAAACCACGACAAATGTTATCAGTAATTTCTCTTTTTCCATAGCTTGCATGTTCCTCTCATCAACTTCTACATACTCTGTATTTTTCAAGGAGTTGTATTTCTCAGCAAACTTAACTCTCAAAGTACTTTTATTCTCTTATTTTTCTGTGTATTTAATTCACTGGTTTTCTGTTCTATTTTTCAAGATCTTATTTATTTATCTCTTGCTTCTGATGCATACTTTCACTTACAGCTTAAATATTTCTTTCAACTCCTTACATTTAATTTTTTCCTTTTTTTTCTTTACACCATTCTTCTGCACAATACACTTCCCTCTAAGAAGATGTGGTAAAACTTGTAACTACATTACCTCTATTCTAATTTGTTTATATTCACTCTCTCATTTCCCATTCACTTCCACACATTCCTCTACACTTTTAAGACACAAACCTATTGATAGATAATCGCAGGTCCCTATAGCTCCCCTTTTCACATTGGGGTTGGCCCACATGTCTCAGTATCTCTGGGCCTCTTGGAAGGGCCCTGACTCTGGTTGCCTCTGGTGCACATTCACCTGGGAGGCTGCCTGTGTGTCACTCACTCTTACAGCTACGGCTCCCTCACACATCTGGGGAGCACTAGTCTGGTTTGCAGGTCACACACACACACACACACACATTTTGGCCACAGCCCCTACCCGCCCGGGGGACACAAGCCTGGTTTGCAGGTCACACACACACTTCCACCGCCCCCTTCCCACCTGCCCGGGAAGTTGAGGCTGACTTTGCTTGTGACTCACTCTCACACACAAGACAACAATAAAGTACCTTTCAATTTCACACCACTTTTTACAAGTTAAGTCTTACTGGCCAGTTTTGGTAGTATTGGATATCCTTTCTACCTAGCTTTTTTTTCTAACTTCAGATGTTACTTTATTGAGAAAGGACTTATCTGCCCCTGTATCAACCAAAAGTTCTAATTCTTCATTTAGGGGTCCCACCTCAAAGTTTACCAAGGGCTCGTCTAGATGTTGCAGCAGGTCCCCTAAAGTGCAAAGCCCCCGACCCTCTACTTGTCACCTTTAAGGATCTTCCCTAAATTATCTTGTTCCCTGGCTATTGCCACATGAAGACTGAGCTTCCTACAAAACCTCCTGATGTGTCCTGGCTCTCTCCACAGAAATAGCAATGTCGTTCTCTCAAAGGGACTTGATGTCTCTAAATCCTTCGTGCACCCGCCAGTACTGGCCTGTCTCTGCCTCCTCCTGGTGGTGGACCCGCCCCCCCTGCACTTTCTCTAGCTACAGCGACCATGATCTTAGCCTTGGCCTTTGCTTTTTCTTCCTCCCTCCTTAAATACACCTTCAATGCCTCTCTTAATTACTCACTTATGTCCTTCGCTTGCCACTCTTGCATCTTTTCCAGTTTCCTCCATATATCAGGCCAAGATTTGGTAACAAATTGGACTTTTAGTAGCATTTGACCTTCTGGGGTGTCTGGGTCTATTCTGGAGTACAACTGGAAGTTCCGCTTTAGGCGATTAAGCCAGGCAGCAGGAGCTTCATCTTTCTCCTGTGTGCCCTCAAATGCCAATTGGGTGTTAGTTCCTTTGGGAACTGACTCTTTGATCCCCCGTATTATCAAAGACCTATATTCCATCATGGCCTTCCTCCCCTCCTCCTGGTAAGGGTTCCAGCTGGGATCCGTTAGTGGCAATTTCTGCTCACCTGATGGCACCTGGGGTCCTGGACGGTTATCTTTCTCCCAAATTCTTATGCTAGCCACCCTAATCATCTGGACCTCTTCTGGGGAAAACAATATACTCAGGATGGAATTCATTTCTCCCCAAGTGAAGATATTTGGACCTAGAAATTGATCCACTTGGTTGGCTATGCCCACTGGGTCCTCAACAAAATGCCCCAACTCTTTCTTGAATCCTCTCACCTCAGAAGCAGTTAGGGGAGCATTCACAAAGCCAACACCTCCCACTACTCCTCCCATAGGAACCTCTCTGAGGGGAAAGAGTCTCTCTGCCATGGAGGTCTTGGAACTGGTGCTACAGTATGGCCCATCTTCAGATGCCAAACTACTTTGAGGGATATCTGGGTTACCTTGAACTTTCTGCCCATCAGCAGGTGTATTTGCTCATAGCTGTTTATCAGGCGAGGAGACATTTGTGCCCCAACTAGGAGGAGGTAAATGGACAACAATAGGAGGGGGAGAAGAGCCTGAGTGGATATTAAGTGCAGCTGGCGAAGGGGTTGGGAATGCAGCAGGTGGAGTAGGCACTTGTGGTGGTGCAGAAGGAACTGGAGGGGATAGTGGGTTTATCATACCGGAAGCTGAAGAGGTAGAAGGAGGCATCTGAGATGGTGGTAATGAGATGGCAGCCGGGGGAAGAACCGGATCTGCCATTTGAGGTGCTTGAAGAAGAGGGTTATAAGGTGGAGGGGCAGAAGGAGGCAAATAATCCAGGGGATCCCATCTTTTACTAGTTCTATCATCCCCTCCTTCATTCCCCTCTTTCTTCCTCTGTACCTTACAAATTCGCACCCCTTCATCCCCAACAGCGCTCTTTAACCAGCAAGCTACATACAATACTTGCTCAGGATCAGTATCCCCTCGAGCTGTCAGATAATTATTTAATAGCTGGCACATCCACTTATCCTTTGTCCCACACCAAGGCCATCCTCTTTGTAACTCTAATTCTGGCCACACTTCCATACAATAATGGATCATTTTCACTTTATCTAATCCCTCTGTGGCCTCTATAGAATCCCATTTTACTAACAGTTCTCCTAAGGGACTATTGGGAGGTTTATCCCTCAGTTTCTTGCTGGTCTTTTTACTATTACACCCGCCCATTTTACAAGTCTTAACAGTAAAAAATCCCAAAGGTGCCTTTACTGACCGGTAATTTCAAAAAGAACCTTCTTTGAGGAGCTTCAGCCTCCTCCACTGAAACTTCAAAATTTCTGCCTGATGCTCAGGACTTCATACTGAAACAACTGCCCAATCTCTTGATTGCCTAACTATCTCAACATCAGGTCTTACATCTATCGGGACTTGAACACACGAAGCCTCGGCCTACGAATCCGGGTCGTGCCTGACTCCCTCTGTCAGGAAAAACAACTGCCTGGTTTTTAGTTTGCCTAACCCGCCAATTTTTAGGCTTCACCGTATCAGGACTTAAAAGCAAACCACAGCCTCTTTCTCTGGGGTTTGTGCCTGACTCCTGTGTCAGGACTTACTTTTGCCTGCAGGGCTTGTGAGCTACCCGAATCCTTCTCGGGACTGACAAATCTGCCTGACTTCCCTTTGTCAGGACTTACTTTGGGGTGCCTGCCACTCATACAAATATTCCCTCCGCACGCCCGGAGGGGACGGGGGGGGAGGCCTTTATTCCCTCTTGGGAGACGGCTCTATCACACTAATTCTAAGCACTGCCCCCTGTTCCTGGCCGGGCCCTTCGCAGGAATCCGGAACCGTTGTACTGAGGGGCCCGCTCTCACTTCGAAGGTCCGGCTGCCGGCCTTCGTCTCATTCACACACACATGCGCACGTCTCCCACCCCCGCCACCGGCTTTCTCACCAATCCGGTGCGCCGCTGCTCCTCTGCGTCATTGCTCCTGAGCCGATCCCTCTGGTCCTGATAGCCAGCATTCCTGAAGTCCAAGATGGCCAGTGTTGAGTCTTCTTGCGGCGTAGCTATCCTGGATGAACGCCCCCAGCTGAAATAAGCAGGGCCAGGAGACTTCTTCTCCTTTTTAATGCCTTTATTAAAAGTGATCAGCTGCGCATGTCCTCCTCCTCTGAGTCGCCCTGGGAGACGCGACGGGGACTGCAGCCCTGCCGAGCCGCCCAATCCTGAGCTGATCACTTTTAATAAAGGCATTAAAAAGGAGAAGAAGTCTCCTGGCCCTGCTTATTTCAATCATTGTTTATCAAAAGAGTTTCATATTTTAATATCCTAGAATCTGTAACCATTTTTCTACTTTTGATTTAACACATTTCGGACTGCACGAGGTGTCTACACAATTAGTTTACCTCCAAAAGTAAGTTTATGATTTTCCTCTACCAAAATAGCAGTAGCTGCTATAGCTTGAATACAAACTGGCTGGCCAAGGCTCACGGGGTCCAACAATTTTGATAAAGAAGTTTTTGGTCCTTTTATTCCCCCCCCCCTCCATTCTTGGACTAAAACTCTATGAGCTACTCTACCTTCCAAATTTACATACAGAAGAAAGAGCTTTTTTAGTGAAGGTAAACTCAAAGCTCATTCAGAAGTCAGTTTAAACTTCAATTCTTCTAATTTATTGTCATCTTCCTTAGTCCAATTTATATAGTCTCCCTCAGTCAATTTTTCATATAAAAATTTCACTGCTTGTGTATGCCCTTCTATCCATAGTCTACAATATCCCAATAATCCGAGCAGACGTCTAACTTCCTTCTTCGAAGAGGGATGGGGAAGAGATAAAATCCCTGCAATCCTCTCAGGATTTAGCTTTCAGCTACCTTTCCTTATTAGGTGGCCGAGATATTTTACTTCTGGTTCCACAAATTGTAGTTTCCTTTTTGATACTCTTAATCCTTTTTTGTAGCAGACTCTATGGAGTTGGCTAGGGCCTCGTGGCAGGCTGAGACTTAACAGTAGGAATTGCTGAGTCATGATGAGACAGCAAAATTACCTCCTGTCTTCTGCCTAGCTTATCTCTGTAACCCCATAGGCCACTTTTCCCCTAACCCTTACTATTGGACAAGCTTGGATCTCCCCATACCCTGTAAAACGAGGCTGTTTTAGCCCATTCGGGAGAAGAAGGGCTGTCGCTGGAACCCTTCACAGACCCCTCAATAAACCATCGCTGTGGAACCGACATGACCCTCCTTCTCCTCTTTTGCATCTGCTGCTACCCCTAGCCTTCCGGCACCCTAAGCAAGCAAGCTCGAGCTGAAATCCTAAGAAAGCTGAGAATCATTAAAGAGCTGAAATCCACTAAGCTTGCTTAGGGTAGCCAGCAGCTATGATCTGACTGGATATTCGGGCACTCTATCTCCAAGAGGGACTGAGTTATCCAGCCAGGACTGCCTTGCTCAGGGCTAAGCCTAATCTGAGGACCAGGGGTCCTTTTCAGTTTTTCCCCCCAAAAATTCAAAACTTTTATAGTAGCCTCCCTTACTTCAACTTCTCTTGATAGTAAAAGATCATCTACATATTGGGTAATTTGTATTCCAGGAGGAGTGGGGAAAGTTTGTAATATTTCTTCTAAAGCTTGTCTAAATAACTTTGGAGACTCAGTAAATCCCTGTGGTAATTTTGTTTATCTTAGTTGTTGCTTTCTTTTAGTATTCGGATTCTCCCATTCAAAGGCAAAATTATTTCGGCTTTCCCCCGCTAATGGACAAGCCCAAAAAGCGTCTTTAAGATCAACTACACTGAATCACTGATACTGGGGTGGGACTTTGCTTAAAAGAGTATAGGGATTGGGTACCAATGTGTAATGGGTCTGAGTTCTTTTCTTAAATTCCCTTAAGTCTTGTACTAATCTATAATTCCCATCAGACATCTTTACTGGGAGAATAGGGGTATTATGAGGAGACATACAAGGTTCCAATGTCCCATCCTTTATAAATTCTTCTATTACTGGCTTTAAGCCTTCTCTTCCTTCTCAGGATATAGGGTACTGACGCACAAGAATGGGACATTCTTCCCTCTCAGTCCTGACCCTTATGGGGTCAATTTTCAGTCCTCCCCTATTTCCTTCCCCAGCCCAAACTTCTTTGTTAATCTTTTCCTCATCTTCTTGGCCAAGTTTTAACACTTTAGCTGTCATCTTTCCTTCTTCTGGTATGACCCCAATTCCTAGTTGCACCTGTGTCTCCCCAATAAGTTGCTGCCTGCTCCAGGAACTAATAAGACATCTCCCATCCCTATTCTGGTTTCCTCTTCAATTATTACATTTTTAATGACAGGGACTTTAAACCTCTCTCCTTTTGCTCCTCTTATCTTCACAGTTGTAAGAGATGGTCCAAAGTTTCCCTCATTTTCCTCATGGCTGTTGCAAGGACAGAGACCAGGACCCTGAGGACCCTGACTGGAGTTCTGGCCTGGTTGAGGTGGATGCGCACCAAGTGATCATTCACAGCTGTGTTTGCAGTGCTGCCATGGTACACTGCTTTAAGCAGGGGCTGGCAAAGGAGCTACTTGCCCTATATGCTTACACCTGCTTCATGACAGTAGCCAATGAACTTCCCCACGTCTTGGCCAAATGAATTTTCTGGGCTAATTTGGTGGTCCCCCACGGAAAATCCTTCATCTGTTTCATGATCACCGTGACGAATGGAGATTGAAGCCCCCTCCCAAGGACTGAGGTCCCTATAATTCTAACACAGGGGGGGCTGGCCTGACCGAAGCGAGATGTTTGCCAAGTGTTGCCTTCAGATGTGGTCGTTGGACCAAGAAAACAATTGCTCTCACTCACTGCTGAGAACATGACCTGCTCCCCCTTGGCAGCTTCAATACACTTATTCTTCATTGTACCTATTCCCCCTCAGCAGTTTCAATAGACTTATTCTCCATTGTCTTTTACCTGTTCCTGTTCCTCCCCCCCCCTCCCCCCCTCAGGGGAGGACTGTAATAGACCCCTGAGTTAACCAAGACTTAGATTCTCCCCAACATGACAAGAAGGATTCTATTGGCCGGACCACAAGGATTCCGTCTCTCTGTTGGTAGCTATATTCCCCCCGCCATCCTTTATCTCCTTTCTAAATCCTTCTATCGCATTTGCTGTGGGCACTCAATTAAAGGTGAATTTGTTTTGATTAATACTGAAATCCCCTCTGTGTTGTTTTTTTGCACTCTGAGATCAGTTAACAAACCATCACGACCCTCTCCTGTACTGGCAGATCATGACAACAGTGTCATTACTGACATCACATCCCTCAGGGATATTTACTACACAAGTTTTCTCTGCCCCAGTATTAATTATAAACTCTAATTCCTCCCCTTGGAGGCCTAATTTAAAGTTATCAAAGGCTCTAGATGGCACTTGTCTCCCAGAAAAAAAAGCCCATGACCTCCCTGTTCCTCTTCTGGGTGTATCTCTTGGAAAATTTTCAGATCCTTTTTTAGTTGAGGGTGTTATCAAGAAAAATTCAGTTGATTTTTTCTGTTAGAAAAAAAGCTACGACTATTGCTGGGCTGCTGCTGATGTTATGGTAATTACGGGTCATTGTTGTTAATAGTTGTTTTTGTCTAAGTAAAAGCCCTGGCTGGGGCGAGATAATGGCCCTTCTCCGAGACAGTAACGGGTGGGGACCTTCCAAAACAGTGAGGAGGAGAGACCTGGAGGGGGGGGTTATGCAAAGTGACTCCAGGACCAGCATGCTGTGGGGGACTACATCTCCAAATGCACAGAGAAAACCCCAAAAACAACGAGCCAAGTAAGAGTTGAGAGACTAAAGTGATGTTCGGACGTGAGGAGCCAAGTGCTGAGCCTGCAGAGATGCGGAGTCCCTCTCGCCCTGACCATGGGAGTCGTCCCCAGCGCCAAGACTGAGGGGGACCACACTGAGAAAGCAAGATCTGACGGGGACACCACGCCCTAAAGGCTCCCACGAGGACCGGATCCCCCGGGT